>NC_058404.1:89701375-89796438 GCF_002201575.2 Neomonachus schauinslandi
CTTTCTTTCTTTCTTTCTTTCTTTCTTTCTTTCTTTCTTTCTTTCTTCCTTTCTTTCTTTCTTTCTTTCTTTCAATGAGAGAGAAAGAGAGCACGAGAGAGAAAGAGAGCACGAGTGAGAGGCCGAGGGAGAAGCAGACTCCCCACCAAGCAGGGAGCCCAAAATGGGGCTCGATTCCGGGACCCTGGGATCATGACTTGAGCCAAAGGCAGATGCTTGACCGACTGAGCTACCTAGGTGCCCCAAGCGTCTGACTCTTGATTTCTGCTCAGGTCATGATGTCAGGGTCATGAAACCGAGCCCCACATCAGGCTCCAAACTCAGCACGGAGTCTGCTTGAGATTCTCTCCCTCCCTCTCCCTCTGTGAGTCCCCCAGTCATGCTCTCTCTAAATAAATAAATAAAATCTTAAAAAAAAAAAAAGAAGCAATTCAGAAGATCCTCCTGGATTTCTTACTTACTAACTCTGGCTGCCATTATGAAGTAACACCCAATTTCCACTTGATAATTAGAATGGATAGTCAAGTCAAAATAGGAACCACATTCTTTGGGGTTCTGTGACAGATGTAGCCCAAAGTAACAGAAGGTTGTTTGTTTCTAGCTCAATAAAAATCCTGTTGTATCTTCTGTTAAAATTGTTCCTCCTTTGGATATTAAGACCTATAAACCAATTTTTCCAGTGGATAATTAAGGGTAATAATGAGAAGAACAACTTTATCTTTTACCCCTTAATTTCTAGATCTGTGACAAAATGTCATTTTATATATATATAATGCCATACACACACATAAACACACACACACACACGTACACAAAAAATTATGGTTTGGTACATGAAACTTCTGTTCACAATGCATAGAGAATTGTTTTCCCATATACAAATGAAGTAAAGCTTCAAATGTTTGCCAGTTTATTTCACTTTCAGGATTGGCAACTGACGAAGATCTATAGTTGACCCTTGAACAATACAGGAGTTAAGGGGCACTGCACCCCTCCCGTAGAAAATGCACTTTTAACTTTTGACTCCCCCAAAACTTAACTACCATTGACCAGAAGTCTTATCAATATCAAAAACAGTCAATTAACACATATTTTGTAAGTTATAGATGTTATATACTGCATTCTTACAATGAAATATGTTTGAGAAAAGAAATTGTAATTAAGAAAATCATACGGAAGAGAAAATACATTTATAGTACTATATTGCATTTGTTGAAAAAAAATCTGCATATAAGTGGATCCACACAGTTCAAACCCATTATTCAACGGTCAACTGTACTTGTCTTAAACCATTCTGATTTGATCAGCCACTTTTTTCTTTAGGCTAATTTCCATCATGGTAACCAGGCCCCTTGGATGTCTCATAGTTATTTGTTTCATTATGGCCAAAATGCTCCAGGATCTCACCACTGCCATTTAATTCACAAAACCTATTTCAATGGCTGTTTCATAGGGAGACATTCTAGAAGGCATGCATATATAAAATATTAAAGCAAGAGATAACGCGATGCATTTAAGGAAGCAAAAGTAGTTTTCTACTTAATTATTAAATGATTATATTAGAAGTACATATAAAGAGTAATGGGATGTGATGATGGAGAGTAGACAAGATCCTGAAGAATTTCGTGTGCTATACCAAAAATAGTTCAAGTGTCTCAAATTTTGGAATCATATCTGAGTATTCTTAATGCTAGATATAGTAAAGGAAAAAACTATATTTTCAGCACAAAATAAGAAGAATCCCCTAGAATACGTATTGGGGGGCAGAGAGGGAATTTGCTTTGTGAAATGCTTAAGTGTGTATCCTTAATTTTTTTTTTTTCTAACAAGAGCTATTTATCCAGGTCCAAGAATTGTAGAAATATTTATTTTAAAATCTTTTTTGTTTTTTATATGTTGAGGTAAAATGGACATTTCTTATAATTTTAATGAATCTATAGCTCTCTAACGATGTTAAAGCTTAGACAATAAATATTGACAATATGGATATCTGTTTTAATATCTACTTTGAGATGAATATGTTGTTTGTATAATATCTTACTATTCATTAACTATACTTCAGTATAAGAAAAGTAAGCTTTAATTTTAACATTCATGGCATATAGGGATTGCATTTTGAAACCATACCAATAATAGCAATTATGAAATTGTTTACATACAAACTGTTGTGAAGAAAAAAAGATAGTCAAATTCACTAAACCATTTTTTATTTTGAAATTGGCCATTTGCTATTGCTTGATTGACAGCCATTTTCATATACTTAGCTGCTCAATTAAGCACAATGTGTTTTTATTCAGATTGGTTCCATGTAAAAGAGCAGTAGAAGCAATACATTTCAGAGTCCAGACTGCTAACCATTACACAATGGAACCCACTGAAGCAATACATTTCAGAAAGAAAATGTAGCCTCTAAAAGGACATAAGAACTATAATTTAGTTTAATATTTAGTATTCATAATTTATACTGATTTAAGTACCTTGTGTTATGACATTCTATTTCCATAATAACTTTTGTATCTTAGAAAAACGTTGAATAGTTTGCTATCCTCTATATTGTTGCATCCATTATATGCAGTTAGAAGCATATTTCAAAGAGTATTTATACTAAAAATCATTCATAATATCATTTGCCTCAGATTTATGTTTTGGTTAAATTCACTTTTGACATAACATTTTTAATATATTTTACTTGACCTTACCAACCAAAAGGGTTTCAAATACAAATATGTTTTATTTGAAACACTAACATTTAAACAAAATTTTCATTTGATTAGTGGCTTCTACTATTTTTCAGGTTATGCTGTTACGTCTGCCCAAGCATCATTGGTTTACTCCCTTCTTGATTACAAGTGTAACTATAAATGGAATGAAATAAAATAAATATGGAAGGTTACCAATTGCTGTTGGCATCCAACTAATGTGCTTAAAGAAGTTCTCATTTATTATCAAATTATTACATGCTGCCAACATCTGAAATGAGATGCAATGACACACAAAATCAGAGCATGTATCACTGAGAGAGGCAAGCAAGCTGCTTCTACTGCTTAGAGTGTGTGCTTGGATACATTAGAAGTCCACTATGATTATTGAACATAATCTGTTTCAAGTGGAAATTTTTGCATGTTATCATTGCTTCTATCTGTGCTTCCTGTTATGTGATTTTAAATCATAAAACCAGGTTTTCAAGTACTAGTACAATAGTTTGTATGAATTTTTCCAGCTTGTGGCCTATAATTTGATTTGTTTTAATAGACCAGTTGTCCCTGTCTTCTGGTTTTATAGCTCTTGACACCTGAGTCATCAAATCAATTCTATTTAATAGTATCTTAATTTCAAGGGCTTATTCCATGATTTAATACTTTTTTTTTTTTACTTTATTGCCCAATTTTCTTTTTATTATTCAAAATCCATTCTTTACTGAAAGCAACATTTAGTTAGAATTGTTTCAATCAATTTAAAGTGAATTCATGAGACAGGTGAATTCTAAAAAAATTCTAGTTGAGCTTTGAGGTAGCTATTTATAATTAGAGTTATAATATCTGGGGGCGCCTGGGTGGCTCAGTCATTAAGCGACTGCCTTTGGCTCAGGTCATGATCCCAGGGTCCTTGGATCGAGACCCGCATCAGGCTCCCTGCTCCGCGGAGGGTCTACTTCTCCCTCTCCCACTCCCCCTGTTTGTGTTCCCTCTCTGGCTGTGTCTCTGTCTGTGAAATAAATAAATAAAATCTTAAAAAACAAAAGTTACTATCTGATTGAATATAGTCTATTTTGACTCATGAATGGATTATATAATCGTTTCTGTGCTTACGTTTTCTTGCTTAATCTTCCTTATACGTAACTGCAAGAATGCTTTCTTAATCATTTTATTCCCTTTTGATTCTATTCATTGTTCTGGAATTATTTAATTTATTTAACAAATATGTATATAGCACTACATATGTATCAGGCACTGTTATTTTTTAATATTTAATTAATTAATTAATTAATTTGTTTATTTGAGTGATGGGGGGGGAGCAGAGGGAGAGAGAGAATCTCAAGTAGACTTGGTGCTAAGTGTGGAGCCCAATGCGGGCTCAATCTCACGACCTTGAGATCATGACCTGAGCTAAAATCAAAAGTTGGATGCTTAACCAGCTGAACCACCCAGGCACCATATCAGACACTGTTCTAAGTGTTTTATGAATATTAATAGGTTTAATATTCAATACAATTCCATTATCCTATGAAATTTGTCTCAGTGCTCTTTTTCTAATTTGTGAATATTCATTTCTTTTTCTTCTATTTAGAATCTTTCTCTATTTTCATGTTATAAACCAAACAATTGGCATAGTACATGGTTCAGTTCTCTTGCATTGACCACTACTTTATGTGTATTTCACTTAAGTATTTCCATAGATTTATGCTTAGAGAGTTGAGAGTGCTAGTGTTTGGAAAAATTGGTTTCATATGCCTAGAAGATTCTGCCTTGGTTTAGTCAAGAAAATAAAAACAATCAAATTTTTATTTTTATGGGAGAACCAGTAAAATAAATAATTAATAGAAAAATATTAAATATATCAACAACATAATATAATTTTAAAAATTGTTAATCAAGTATAGTTTGAATTTTGTTTTATATATGGACAATTATATATAATGTCTTTGAGAGTTTGGCAACGATATATCAAAAATGCACTATTGGGGTGCCTGGATGGCTCAGTTGGTTGAGTCCAATTCTTGATTCTGGCTCAGGTCACAATCTCGGGTTTGTGAGATTGAGCCCTGCACTTGGCTCCATGCTGGGCATGAAACCTGCTTGGGATTCTCTCTCTCCCTATCCCTCTGCCTCTCCCCAACATTCTCTAAAAAAAAAAAAAAAAAAACAAAAACACCACACATATTAAAAGTAAATTTTGATATAGAGGTATCAGAAGAAGTTGCATGAGGCTAACAAATTGTACATAACATTTATATGATTATATATGTAGGATTATGTGCACATTATGTGTATATTATATCATATAATGCACATGTATTATATGTAATGTATGTACAAAATTTATGTATATATAGGATATATATACACAAAGCAAATAATTTATACATTAAATATTATCTCATTAGTATGACTTAACTAAATATACCTAAATGTTTGTCATTTTTAAAACGTTCTTATTGTGTACTAATTTGTAAACACAATGATAAACATCATTTTAATAATCTGAGTTTTTAAAAGATTGTTCTATATTTTAGTCAATTCATTGAAGAAATTGAAACAATTACATATATTCTTCTCTATCATTTTCACATTCGCACCTACTTGGTCTAATAAGAAGGAAGATCATAAATTTCTGATACTTATTTTCTACTAATCTCAACTGATTTACTATGGAAATGAAAGTAAGATAAAATATCTCATCTTCACTAACTCTATCACCTGAAGTAGTTACTTCTAAGAAATGGAAAAAAAAAATATGGAAGAGAAAGTGGAGCTCAGATTGCCTCTTAAAATCATGCCTAAATTTCTTTGCTATTTTATTTAAAGTCCCTCTTTTAAAAAGTGACTTTTTCAGTTATCAATAACTGATAACAAATCACCCCAAAACCTTGAGCTCTATAATAATGTATTATTTCTAAAGTTTCTGAGGGTTGGTTGGGTAGTTTCTTTTCTGCTTTCACCTGGACATCCTCATGGGATGGTATGCAGCGGGTGCTTAGGCTGGGAGCAGGGCTCTGATGGACCAGCTTCTGTGACTGGGGCTCTCTTGACCTCTTCCTCAGTCTCTCTCTTTCTCTTCTATTTTTGGGTTGTTTATGCAAGGTGGACAAAGGACACTGTTGCAAATAAATAGAAAGTGAAGTTGTATAACTTTTTTGAGACCTAAGCTCTAAAACTGATGCAATGTCGCTTGCCCCTCATTATTGACCAAAGCAAGTTAAGATAGGCCAGATTCAAGGAACATGAAAACAGATACACCTATTCATGGGAAGATAAACAAAAAACTGTGGCCAAGTTCAATGTGTTTAACTAAACTAGCTTTTATTGTAATAATAGCACAACTGCACTTTTATTTTGCCTCTGTATCTGAAGGTTGAATCTCAAAAGTGATTTTCATTACTGCCAAAATCACTGTGTGATATTGGTGAATTAATGATTTTTTCTAACTTAATTTCCATATTTCCATATTTCCATATCTGTATTACTATAGATACTAACTGTACATGGTCTCTTTGAGTTATTCTTTTTTTTAATTAAAATATTTTTTTTTTTCCAAGGCATGGGCCCCTCTCTCGGGGCAAACCCATTCCAGGGCACCCTGCCCTTCACAAAGAGGAGAACTGTCTCCTGGCTCGCACCAGCTCCTATGAGATCCATTACATTACCACACTGGATGTCTTGTGGCACTGATCTCTGCCACTCCAGATTTGAGTATCTGAACCTGACTCCCTCTTTGAGTTATTCTATAAATGAACTAATTTATAAAGTGCCTAGTTCAGCAACTGGCATATAATAAGCTCTAGGTAATTGTCCTTAGCTATTTCTAATAGTCTTTTTTTCAAGTTCTCTAGAAATTGTACTCATAAAACAAAATATTATGAATCATAACTTTATTCTTGATTGGTATATATAAGCCTACGATTAAAAAAGAACACCTTTTAGGTACCATGTTCATTATATTATTTATTTATTTATTTATTTTTATTCTTATGTTAATCCCCATATATTACATCATTAGTTTTAGATGAAGTGTTCCATGATTCATTGTTTGTGCATAACACCCAGTGCTCCATGCAGAATGTGCCCTCCTCAATACCCACCACCAGGCTAACCCATCCTCCCACCCCCCTCCCCTCTAGAACCCTGTTTGTTTTTCAGAGTCCATCGTCTCTCATGGTTGGTCTACCCCTCCGATTTCCCCCGCTTCATTCTTCCCCTCCCGCTACCTTCTTCTTCTTCTTTTTTTTTCTCTTAACATATATTGCATTATTTGTTTCAGAGGTACAGATCTGAGATTCAACAGTCTTGCACAATTCACAGCGCTTACCAGAGCACATACCCTCCCCAGTGTCTATCACCCAGTCACCCCATCCTTCCCACCCCACCCCCCACTCCAGCAACCTCAGTTTGTTTCCTGAGATTAAGAATTCCTCATATCAGTGAGGTCATATGATACATGTCTTTCTCTGTTTGACTTATTTCACTCAACATAATACCCTCCAGTTCCATCCACGTCATTGCAAATGGCAAGATCTCATTCCTTTTGATGGCTGCATAATATTCCATTGTATATATATACCACTCTTCTTTATCCATTCATCTGTCGATGGACATCTTGGCTCTTTCCACAGTTTGGCTATTGTGGACATTGCTGCTATAAACATCGGGGTGCACGTACCCCTTCGGAACCCTACTTTTGTATCTTTGGGGTAAATACCCAGTAGTGCAATTGCTGGATCATATGGTAGCTCTATTTTCAACTTTTTGAGGAACCTCCATACAGTTTTCCAGAGTGGCTGCACCAGCTTGCATTCCCACCAACAGTGTAGGAGGGTTCCCCTTTCTCCGGATCCCCGCCAACATCTGTCATTTCCTGACTTGTTAATTTTAGCCATTCTGACTGGTGTGAGGTGGTATCTCATTCAGGTTTTGATTTGGATTTCCCTGATGCCGAGCGATATTGAGCACTTTTTCATGTGTCTGTTGGCCATTTGGATGTCTTCTTTGGAAAAATGTCTGTTCATGTCTTCTACCCATTTCTTGATTGGATTCTTTGTTCTTTGGGTGTTGAGTTTGATGAGTTCTTTATAGATTTTGGATACTAGCCCTTTATCTGATATGTCATTTGCAAATATCTTCTCCCATTCTGTCGGTTGTCTTTTGGTTTTGTTGACTGTTTCCTTTGCTTTGCAAAAGCTTTTTATCTTGATGAAGTCCCAATAGTTCATTTTTGCCCTTGCCTCCCTTGCCTTTGGCGATTTTTCTAGGAAGAAGTTGCTTCGGCTGAGGTCAAAGAGGTTGCTGCCTGTGTTCTCCTTTAGGATTTTGATGGACTCGTGTCTCACATTGAGGTCTTTCAACCATTTGGAGTCTATTTTTGTGTGTGGTGTAAGGAAATGGTCCAGTTTCATTCTTATGCATGTGGCTATCCAATTTTCCCAAAACCATTTGTTGAAGAGACTGTCTTTGTTCCATTGGACATTCTTTCCTGCTTTGTCAAAGATGAGTTGACCATAGAGTTGAGGGTCCATTTCTGGGCTCTCTATTCTGTTCCATTGATCTATGTGTCTGTTTTTGTGCCAGTACCATGCTGTCTTAATGATGACAGCTTTGTAATAGAGCTGGAAGTCCGGAATTGTGATGCCGGCTTTGCTTTTCTTTTTCAACATTCCTCTGGCTATGCGGGGTCTTTTCTGGTTCCATACAAATTTTAGGATTATTTGTTCCATTTCTTTGAAAAAAGTGGATGGTATTTTGATGGGGATTGCATTGAATGTGTAGATTGCTCTAGGTAGCATTGACATCTTCACAATAGTTGTTCTTCCAATCCATGAGCATGGAACGTTTTTCCATTTCTTTGTGTCTTCCTCAATTTCTTTCATGAGTATTTTATAGTTTTCTGAGTACAGATCCTTTGTCTCTTTGGTTAGATTTATTCCTAGGTATCTTATGGTTTTGGGTGCAATTGTAAATGGGATCGACTCCTTAATTTCTCTTTCTTCTGTCTTGTTGTTGGTGTATAGGAATGCCACTGACTTCTGTGCATTGATTTTATATCCTGCCACTTGACTGAATTCCTGTATGAGTTCTAGCAGTTTTGGGGTGGAGTCTTTTGGGTTTTCCACATAAAGTATCATATCATCTGCAAAGAGTGAGAGTTTGACTTCTTCCTTGCCAATTTGGATGCCTTTGATTTCTTTTTGTTGTCTGATTGCTGTGGCTAGGACTTCCAATACTATGTTGAATAGCAGTGGTGATAGTGGACATCCCTACCACGTTCCTGACCTTAGGGGGAAAGCTCTCAGTTTTTCCCCATTGAGAATGATATTCGCTGTAGGTTTTTCATAGATGGCTTTTATGATATTGAGGTATGTACCCTCTATGCCTATACTCTGAAGAGTTTTGATCAAGAAAGGATGCTGTACTTTGTCAAATGCTTTTTCTGCATCTATTGAGAGGATCATATGATTCTTGTTCTTTCTTTTGTTAATGTATTGTATCACATTGATTGATTTGCGGATGTTGAACCAACCATGCAGCCCAGGGATAAATCCCACTTGGTCATGGTGAATAATCCTTTTAATGTACTGTTGGATCCTATTGGCTAGTATTTTGGTGAGAATTTTTGCATCCATGTTCATCAGGGATATTGGTCTGTAATCTCCTTTTTGATGGGGTCTTTGTCTGGTTTGGGGATCAAGGTAATGGTGGCCTCATAAAATGAGTTTGAAAGTTTTCCTTCCATTTCTATTTTTTGGAACAGTTTCAGAATAGGTATTAATTCTTCTTGAAACGTTTGGTAGAATTCCCCTGGGAAGCCATCTGGCCCTGGGCTTTTGTTTTTTGGGAGATTTTTGATGATTGCTTCAATTTCCTTAGTGGTTATAGGTCTGTTCAGGTTTTCTATTTCATCCTGGTTCAGTTTTAGTAGTTGGTACATCTCTAGGAATGCATCCATTTCTTCCAGGTTATTTAATTTGCTGGCATAGAGTTGCTCATAATATGTTCTTATAATTGTTTGTATTTCTTTGGTGTTGGTTGTGATCTCTCCTCTTTCATTCATGATTTTGTTGATTTGGGTCATTTCTCTTCTCTTTTTGATAAGTCTGGCCAGGGGTTTATCAATCTTATTAATTCTTTCAAAGAACCAGCTCCTAGTTTCGTTGATTTGTTCTACTGTTCTTTTAGTTTCTATTTCATTGATTTCTGCTCTGATCTTTATGATTTCTCTTCTCCTGCTGGGTTTAGGCTTTATTTGCTGTTCTTTCTCCAGCTCCTTTAGGTGTAGGGTTAGGTTGTGTACTTGAGACCTTTCTTGCTTCTTGAGAAAGGCTTGTATTGCTATATACTTTCCTCTTAGGACTTCCTTTGCTGCATCCCAAAGATTTTGAATAGTTGTGTTTTCATTTTCATTGGTTTCCATGTATTTTTTTAATTCTTCTTTAATTTCCTGGTTGACCCATTCATTCTTCAGTAGGATGCTCTTTAGCCTCCATGTATTTGAGTTCTTTCTGACTTTTGTCTTCCGATTGAGCTCTAGTTTCAAAGCATTGTGGTTTGAAAATAGGCAGGGAATGATTCCAATCTTTTGGTACCGGTTGAGACCTGATTTATGACCTAGGATGTGATCTATTCTGGAGAATGTTCCATGGGCACTAGAGAAGAATGTGTATTCTGTTGCTTTGGGGTGGAATGCTCTGAATATGTCTGTAAAGTCCATTTGGTCCAGTGTGTCATGTAAAGTCTTTATTTCCTTGTTGATCTTTTGCTTAGACGATCTGTCCATTTCAGTGAGGGGGGTGTTAAAGTCCCCCACTATTACTGTATTGTTGTCGATGTGTTTCTTTGCTTTTGTTATTAATTGGCTTATATAACTGGCTGCTCCCATGTTAGGGGCATAGATATTTACAATTGTTAGATCTTCTTGTTGGATAGACCCTTTAAGTATAATATAGTGTCCTTCCTCATCTCTTATTACAGTCTTTGGTTTAAAATCTAATTTGTCTGATATAAGGATTGCCACCCCAGCTTTCTTTTGGTGTCCATTAGCATGGTAAATGGTTTTCCACCCCCTCACTTTCAAACTGAGGCTGTCTTTGGGTCGAAAATGAGTCTCTTGCAGACAGCATATCGATGGGTCTTGTTTTTTAATCCAGTCTGATAGCCTGTGTCTTTTGATTGGGGCATTGAGCCCATTTACATTCAGGGTAACTATTGAAAAATAGGAATTTAGTGCCATTGTATTGCCTGTAAGGTGACTGTTACCGTATATTGTCTGTGTTCCTTTCTGGTCTATGTTGCTTTTAGGCTCTCTCTTTGCTTAGAGGACCCCTTTCAAGATTTCCTGTAGGGCTGGTTTTGTGTTTGCAAATTCCTTTAGTTTTTGTTTGTCCTGGAAGCTTTTTATTGCTACTTCAATTTTCAATGACAGCCTAGCTGGATAGAGTATTCTTGGCTGCATATTTTTCTCATTTAGTGCTCTGAATATATCCTGCCAGTCCCTTCTGGCCTGCCAGGTCTCTGTGGATAGGTCTGTTGCCAGTCTAATGTTTTTACCCTTGTAGGTTACATATCTCTTCTCCCGAGATGCTTTCAGGATTTTCTCTTTGTCTATGAGACTTGTAAGTTTTACTATTAGATGTCGGGGTGTTGCCCTATTTTTATTGATTTTGAGAGGGGTTCTCTGGGCTTCCTGGATTTTCATGCCTGTTTCCTTCCCCAAATTAGGGAAGTTCTCTGCTATAATTTGCTCCATTATACCTTCTGCCCCTCTCTCTCTTTCTTCTTCTTCTGGGATCCCAATTATTCTAATGTTGTTTCATCTTATGGTATCGCTTATCTCTCGAATTCTGCCCTCGTGATCCAGTAGTTGTTTATCTCTCTTTTTCTCAGCTTCTTTATTTTCCATCATTTCATCTTCTATATTACTGATTCTCTCTTCTGCCTCATTTATTCTAGCAGTTAGCGCCCCCATTTTTGATTGCACCTCATTAATAGCCTTTTTGATTTCTACTTGGTTGGATTTTAGTTCTTTTACTTCTCCAGAAAGGGTTTCTCTAATAACTTCCATATTTTTTTCAAGCCCAGCTAGTATCTTTAAAGTGATGATTCTGAACTCTAGATCTGACATCGTACTAATGTCCGTATTGAGTAGGTCCCTGGCAGTCGGTACTACCTCTTGTTCTTTTTGTTGAGGTGATTTTTTCCGTCTTGTCATTTTGTGCAGAGGAGAATAGATTAATGAGAGAACAAAATGCTAGCAGAGTAACAATGTCCCCAGAAAATATACTCTAAACAAATCAGAAAAAACCTGAAGCAGTGGGAAAAGAAAGGGAAAGAGAGAAAAAAGAAAAAGAAAAAAAAGAAAAAGATAAAGATAAAAACAAAAACAAACAAAACAAAACAACAACAACAAAAAAACCAGAATGTGATCAAATATGATCAGGCTGGTATATAGATCAGTGCCACACACTAGATTTTGGGTGTATTTTGGTCTTTTAGAAGAAAGTGCCTCCCAAAATTTTAAAGAAAGAAAAACTTATATATGTACAAAAATAAGGGTTGATATGATGAAGGGATGGAATATGACTGTAAAGATGGAAATTATAAAAAAATTTTATAAAAGGAATTGATAAGAAGTTGTTTGCAAAAAGAAAGAAGAGGATTTTAAAAAAGAAAAAAAAAAAGGGAGAGGATGTGATCAGGCAGGGGAATAGAAAACACCATATACTAGAGATTTAGGGTATATTTTGATCTGTTAGAAGAAACTATCTTAAAATTTTAAAGAGAGAACAACTTATATAAACATGCCAAAAATACGGGTAACTACTATGAAGGGATAGAATATGACTCTAAAAATGAAAAATAAAAATGTTTTTTTTTTTTTTTAAAAGGGATTGATAAGATGTTGGTTGAAAAAGGGAAAAAGAAAAATTCAAAAAGAAAAAAAAAAGAAAAAAAGACAGTTAAAAAAAAATTAACTCTGAAAGACTACAGAATCATGGTAAAAAAGCCATGAATTCTATGTGCAGTAGTCCCTTAGAGCTGGAGTTCTGCCATTCTCATTGATGGGTAAACTTGGTCTTGGCTGGCTGTTCTCGCTGATCTTCTGGGGAGGGGCCTGTTGCCGTGGTTTCCAAATGTCTTTGCCGGAGGTGGAATTGCCCCGCCCTTGCCCCCTCCAAGCTAAGTAATCTGCTCAGGTTTGCTTTCTGGGGCTTTTGTTCCCTGGGAGCTTTCCGTACAGCTTTGGAGGCGGAGAGTGAAAATGGCGGCCTCCCAATCTCCGCCACAGAGGAGCGGAGAACTCGGGGCCCGCTTCTCAGTGAGCCCCCAGAGAAAAGCCGTCAGTCACTCCCGTCTCCCCGGTCTCCAGCCACACTCCGTGCTCACCCGGCCTGTGACCGCGCATTTCTATCTCTGGCACCCGACCCCGGGTGGAGTCTCCAAACCCAGCAGATCCATGCGGTGCACTCCCGCGCGGCTCCTCCCGGGGGAGGAAGGTGAGTCTCCCCGGATCTGCCGCTTGTTGGGTCCCTGCTGGAGGAACAGTGGCCCGACTGTGCCGCGGATCACGGTTTATGGCGATCCCGAGCTGAGAGCTCACTCCTCGGCTCCGTCTGTGCAGCCGGATTCCCTGCTCTGATACCTGGGAGCTCTGCCACACTCAGGCACCCCCGATCTTTCTGTGACCCGTGGGTCCTGAGACCACACTGTCCCGGAGGGTTCCACCCCCCGCTTAGCCACCAGAGTGACGTCCCTCAGTGGAGCAGACTTTTAAAAGTTCCGATTTTGTGTTCCGCGGCTCTATCACTTGCCAAAAGCAGCCAACCGAGGCCCCTCCCCCGCCGTCTATCCTCCCGAATATCGCCTCGGATTCACTTCTCCGCACGTCCTACCTTCCAGAAAGTGGTCGCTTTTCTGATGAGAGAGTTGTTGGTCTTCTTTTCTTCGATCTCCTGTTGAGTTTGTAGGTGTTCAGAATGGTTTGATCCGTATCCAGCTGAATTCCTGAGACCAGACGAAATCCAGGTCTCCTACTCCTCCGCCATCTTGCTCCGCCCCCTCCATTATATTAATTTTTAAACTTTATTCTTTCAATAGCACTTTCCCAATTTGCTGAATAAAATCAAATATCTAATATTTACAATGTGAATACATTGTTTATTCACAAATTTTAAATATGAACCTGCTTAAATCTTTTTCTCTGCATCAATGCAGTCTTCAGAGTAAGGACTTGATATCACCTGTAGGTTCAACCCTACCTATGCCATGCTTTACTCCTAACCCTGAGAGCAAGGATATCTTGGCATTAAATATATAAAATGAGCCCTGAGCCATTGCCTCTCTGGCTCTACTAATTAATGATTAATTACTATTACTGTGGTTAAGTCTGACTAAATGTTTTCATACTATTATGGACCCAATTCCCAATGATTAAACCTCTAGATTATTAAGACTATCAGTAATTATGTCCTGGTCTATTTTCTCATCCAAAACCTAATTTCCTATTTTTTTAAAGAAAGATCATGTCATCCACACCCCAACATACATACACGTACAAATGCCAACAGAATACATGCGGTCCTTCACTGTTCTGCAAACCCTTACTTTTGTTAAAAAATTTAGCTTACAAGTTAAATATTTGGATTCCCTCCTACCAATTTTTTGACTTTCCCACTTTGACTACTTTCAACAAGTACCACACAAGGAACTATAGAGTATTTCACTCAGTGCTCCAGTTTAATTTTTTCTTCTGCCTTTTTTGAGACTCTATAACACCATTTTATATGTCTACTTCCTTCACTGCTTGTGATCCCTTTGTTTATAGAAATTTAGTTTATTCCATCTTAAATTGATATTTTGTGGTCTAATACTTTTTATAAACTAGAAGCTCAATACATGATTAAAGAAAGAATGGTTCTATTACCATTTAATTTACCATTTTAAAATGCTGTAGGTAAAAGCTTTAGATTAATCAATATGTACTTCAAAGGAAATTTTGTTGAGTAGGAAAACATTTTATCATTCCCCAATTCCAATAATGGAATATTTGAGGAAACAAAATGTGGTTTAACCAACATAACTATTCTAAAGGAATCCAACTGCTTTATCCTAACCATTGCTGAGTAATCAACACATATGTTTTTTTTTGCTACTAGTGAACAGAAAGTGCACCCTTATTTAAAAAAAATGTATTTTGAAATTTATAATATAAACCAATAGCCCAGTTTAAAAAGAAAACTATATTATATCAGTAACAGTATATCGTTTGTAGTAAGAAAAGTAGCAATTATTTATTATATAGTAAAATACATTAATTAATCTCTAATCACTCTGATAGCCAGGTAAATACATTATTCACACAACTATGACAGTCTGAATCATATTGAGACAAATAACGTGACCATGAATTAGAGTACACAAAATGAAGGTATTCAAGTTTGTAAGACTTCAGAATAAACAATCAGAATGTGCTCATTGTACCCAACAATCTTCTAATATCCTAACTAAAATATGGCTAATATATACAAAAGTAAGTGAAAAATAAAGCAAATGCAAAATTGGAAAAAAATTATATTAATTAAATAATTTGAAATATTTGGTTCATTAATATGGATTTTTAATAAAATAAACTGGAACAACAAACCAATGGTACAAACAACTTGGATAAATTTCACAAACATTATGCTGAGGAAAAGTAGTTAGACAAAAAATAGTACCTATTGCATAATTCTATTATATGAAGTTATAAGGTAAAACTAATCAATGGTGAAAAAAATTAAAAAAGTAATTGTCTCATAGGCAAGAGGGAGGGTAGGTGTAAGAATGTTATGCAGTGGTGATTGGATTCACTTATTGGAGGAGATGTGCTCGGTTGTTACAAGAAGATATATGTTTTGATAGGGATGGAATTTATACAGGTGTATCTATTTATATAATTAAACAGTTAAGATTTATGCATTTTATTTAATGATATGTCATGACAAGTGGGAGGATTTGTCCCAGGTGTTCAAAGCAGTTTCAACATTCAAAAATCAATTAATGTAATATATCACATCAACAAGCTAAAGAAGAAAAATCACATGATCATATCAATAGGTGCAGAAAAAGCATTTGACAAAATCTAACACCTATGCATGATAAAAAACATTCAATAAACTTGGAATAGAGGGGACTTTTCTAAACTTGATAAAGACTATTTGACAAAAAAATACAACTAACCATACCTAAAGATGAAAAACTTCAAGCTTTCCTATTAAGATCTGGTACAAGGCAAGGATATCTTTTTTCACCACTTTTTTCAAAAGTCCTTGCTAATATTAAAAGTCCTTGTAATGCAATTAGGTAAGAAAAATAAATGAAAGGTATACAGATTGTAAGGAAAAAATTTTAAAAAATGATTTTTTTTTTTACAGATGACATGATTTTGTCCGTAGAAAATCTGAATCTGAAAGAATCGTCCAAAAATTTGTGTAACTAATAAGCAATTATAACAAAGTTTCAGGATACAAGGCTAGCAAACAAAATTTAAGTGTTTTCCTATATAGTAACAATGAACAAATGGAATTAAAAACATACATTAGCATGTCCAAACATGAAATATGTATAAATCTAACAAAATATGTACAGTACTTATGTGAGAGAAACTATAAAACACTGATGAACAAAATTAAAGAAGAACTAAATAAATGGAGATATTCTATGTTCACAGATAGAAAGACTCAATAATCAAAATCTAAGAAACTTCTTTTATGGATGCTGGCAAACTGATTTTAAAGCTTATATGGAAATATAGAAGACCCAAATAGCCTATACATTATTAAGGGAGAAGAACAAAGCTGGAAAATTGACGACATTCGGAAAATTGACAACATTCAACCTCAAGACTTACTATAAAGCTACAGTAATTACGACAGTTTGGTATTGGCAAAAAAATAGATTGATGGAACAGAATGGGGAGTCTAGAATAGACCCCCATAAATACATGCAGCTGATCTTTGATAAAAAGCAAAAGTAGTCCAACGGAGCAAAGATAGCCTCTTCAATATGATGCTGAAACAACTTGACATCCACATGCAAGAAAATAAATCTACATGCTGACCTATAACCTTCCCAAAAATTAGCTCAAAATGGATTATAGACCTAAATGTAAAATGCAAAACCATTAAACTTTTAGAAAATAACACAGGAGAAAACCTAAATGATCTGGGTATAGTGATGCTTTTTTAGCTGTAACACCAAAGATACAATCCATGTATGAAATAATTGGTAAGGTGAACTTCATAAAAATTAAAACCTGTTCTGCAAAAGACAGTGTTGAGAAAATGAGAAGAAAGCCACAGACTAGATGAAAATATCTGAAAAATACACATCAGATAGAGGACTACTGTCCAAATATACCAAAAAGTAAATAAATAAATAAATAAAAACCGTTTATTTTCACAAGAGAATAACCTGATTAAAAAATGGGCCAGACCTTAACAGACACCTCACCAAAGAAGATATACAGATGGCAAATAAGCATATACAAACTTGTTCCACATCATATGTCATCATGGAAATGCAAATTAAAACAAGTTGCTACTATACAGCTATTAGAATGGCCAACATCCAGAACACTGACAACACCAAATGCTAGCAAGGATGTGGAACAATAGCGACTTCTATTCATTGCTGGTCAAATGCAAAATGATATATCCACTTTGCAAGACAGTTTTATAGTTTCTTACAAAACTATGCATAATCTTACCATATAATCCAGCAATTGTGTTCCTTGTTATTTTTCCAAAGAAGGTCAAATCTCATGTCCAGACAATAACCTGCACACGGATGTTTATAGCAGTTTTAGTCACAATTGTCAGAAGTTGGAAGCAACCAAGATGTCCTTCAGTAGGTGAATGAATAAAGAAAACTGCAGTACATCAGACAATAAAATACAATTCAGCATTAAAGGAAGTTAGCTATTAAGCCATGAAAAACATGGAGGAACATTAAATGGGTATTATTAAATGAAAGAAGCAAGTCTGAAAAGGCTACACACTGTATGATTCCAACTATATGACATTCTGGAAAAGACAAAATATGGAGACAATGAAAAGGCCAGTAGTTGCCAGGTGTGGGAGGGAGAGATGAATAGGTAGAACACAGAGGATTTTTTGGGCAGTTAAAATACTATACATGATATTACATTGATAGATAATTTGTCCAAACTCATAGGATGTACAACATCAAGCTTGAACCCTAATGAACTTTGGTTGATTATGTGTCAACAGAGGTTCATCCTTGGTATAAAAAAAAATACCACACCACTCTAGTGAATGATGTTGATAAAGGGGAGGGCTGTGCATGTGTGGAGATAGAAGGTATATGGGAAATCTCTGTATTTCTCCATCAATTTTGTTATAAACCTAAAATTGTTCTAAAAATATATATATAGTCTTAAAGAATAGTCATCTGTGAATCTCTGTACCTATCTATTCCTCTATATATCTCTATTTCTATATAAAATTAACCTATAGGGGCACCTGGGTGGCTCAGTCGTTAAACGTCTGCCTTCGGCTCAGGTCATGATCCCAGGGCCCTGGGATCGAGCCCCGCATCGGGCTCCCTGCTCCGCGGGAAGCCTGCTTCTCCCTCTCCCACTCCCCCTGCTTGTGTTCCCTCTCTCGCTGTGTCTCTCTGTCAAATAAATAAATAAAATCTTTAAAAAAAAAAAAAAAAAAAAAAAAAAAAAATAAAATTAACCTATAAAGGCAAATAATAATAAAGAAAATTTTATATGAAGAAAATTTATTATGATATACATTTATTTTTCTTTTATTAAATACAAATATCCTTTAAATAGTTGTAAAAGATATAAATATCTTTTACTATAGTGTGATTCCAAATTTAGGAAAGGCTTTATTTTTATTTCCTTCCGATTATTTATCCATCCACTCACTCACCTTATTTCTAGAAGTATGTAAGCCTAGATAAAGATTTACAATTTTGTTATGAAATGTTAAATACCATCATTTTAGGGTCGCTGAAATTGAGGAAGTCTTAAAAATCTTTTGTGGTTTTTTTTTTGTATTTTTTATCCTCTTCATAAAAACTTTAGCCATTGGAAAATTATATTTCTTTAAAGACTAAAACAAAAGAAAAACAGGAACTTTTGTACTTCTATCACATGTACTCAATAAATATCAGATAATTAAATTTCTATTATAAATAAACATACTTAAAACTCATACCCTTATACTGAAAATTTTTCTTTTCTTTTTTTTTTTTTTTTTTTGGGGAATTTAGTGAGTTTACCCCTTGTAAAATATAGTAAATATTTTTATTTTTTTTTTTTTTCTTTCTTTTTTTTTTTTTTTTGGCTTTCTAAAGAACTCCAAAATTGTCAGATTAATTTCTGGTTGTAGATTATATTACTGGTTTCAGTTCTTCACCTCATGCTGTACCCATGCCCTTTGTCATACGATGCTATTCTTTTACCAAAAACTAAACAAAAAAAGTGAAATATATTTTCCTAGTAATTTTGAACTCAAAATTAACTTTGAATTCATCCAGGTGACACTTTTTCTCACAAGATATGAGCACATATAATGCAAATAGAGGTTCAAAAACACCTCCCTGATTGGGTCTGTCCATTCTTGTTCTTTTATGAAATCTTGTGCCTGCCAATCTGCCAGAAAATGGGATATACATTACAGTGTTTTAAGTTTCTCTAGTCATTTCTGCCAAGGACATCTTAGTCAACTAACAGATGTTCTCCCAAAAAGTGAGCAAACCCACTCGTAGTCAACAGAGCTATCTAGATGACCCATGGTTGATCAGAGATATTTGAGTGAGCCCAGGCTATCAATTAAACCCAGGCCAATCAGACTCATGAGTTAATATATATTTAGTACTATATATTTAGTACTCAGATTTTGTAGTACTTTATCATGTAGCTTTATTGTATATAGATATCTGATACATGCAACATAATATTAAGTTATGTATTTAAGTTTTAAAATCAAATTACCTTTTAAATCTTCTCTGAAATCATGTATGTAATAAACTGACACTAACTCACCACTTTTAAAGGACCACTTTTCTTTGCAAGGTACATTTTTCTTCAATCTGAAATCTACTTACCTATGTGTCTGCCTATCTTTCTTTTTACCTACTTTTCCTCTCTCTCTCACACACACAAGAAACTAATGTAAAAGTTAAATCAGTTTCCTCTGCAATTTGACTTTTCTTGCACTTTAAGAAATATATATGGGGATTTAAACATTTGAAAAGGAAATAGAAGCAATATTCTTCAGTTTCTATAAAAAAGCAAAAGTATATATAAATATACCTTTAGTGAAAGCTTTATGTTCCTTTCATTTTATAATGTTATAAATAAATAAGAAACCATGTTTTACCTAGTTCTGAAATGTGGAAAATTTAGTATGGTAGAAAACATTCTATTGATTGTGGATGTTTTCTAAAGCATTCTATGTATTAGCTGTAATAGCTACAGCTTTATAATAGTGAACATAACAACATTTACAAACAAACATTAAGTACATAACAATTCTATCTGCCATTAGGAAAATATTTTTGCAATATATTTTTTTGTACCTGATAATATGTTTTCTCAGAAGTATGATTATGAAGTTTGACTTTGGGAAAATTAGGTTGTAAAGCTGCTCTACTAAATGCACTAAATGTATGTATTAACATTTACTACATATATTCTGTATGAATAATAGCAGATAAAAATAATTTTCCTTAATTTTAAATAACCTACATAATTTTATTTCTAAAATTGCCTTTTAAAATCTTTTTGCTTTTTTACAAAAGCAAATCTTTTCTCATGCTTGAGTTTCTGTATCTTGAAGGAAAGAAGTACATACTTTTGTAGCAATATAATAGCAATTGTAATGCCACTTATTGGTATCATTATGTATCCTTATGCTGAAGATCCACACCTGTTACTACAGAACATTTTCATATTATTTAAATCAACTAAGACGTCCAAAGCACTAAACAATTTCCATACAACTTCTGCAAGAAATCTAATGCAAATATATATAAATAGATAAATACAATATAAACTTAATTCTTTTAACCAAATTGAGAATAAAGAGGGTCAATCTCAATCTTAGTTCAGAGCCCTGAATCCTGAATTTTCAACTTTAATGCTATGAAGAAATTTGTAACTCATGTTCCTTTTTATGCAGAAGAATCAACTGATTTTTCAAACAATTTTTCAACTTTGCATCTTAGATTTTCATATAGCCACTTATATTTCTTTTAAAAAACAGAAGAATTAGTGAATAATGAATAAAAGTGGATGATAGCATGCACCGCAAAATGTATGCAATTACAGTGTACGATAATTTGACTTTAGATTCTCTTGCCTAAATTTTACTATTTATAATGTCTGCATGACATGTGAATTCACTCTGAGCTGCCCATTTCATGTTACACTTCCTAAGAGATTTTAGATTATCAAATAGATCTCCAGTCTTTCATGGTGGGAGTCCAAATATTGTGGAAAGCACTGTGAAAGATACCATGGTTCAGATGGGTCTTCTGGGTCACAACCTGTACCATTTCCCCAGTCTTCAGAACTAGGCCAATGTACTTTGTATTTTTCAGTCATAATTAAGGTAATAATTTATAGGTTGTATGTGATACAGGAAGATTCAATATATCTCTCAACTTTGATGTGTAGAAGAGAGTACCAGGCTCATCTGTTGGAATGAGTGTTCTTACTGTCACCTCTTAACAAAGCTTTACCAGCTTTTTTCTGATGTTCTTTTTACTGTTTTCCATTAAAATAATCAACTTAAACAAGTGGTCAGATCTTCTAAAACAAAATTTAAAGTCATTTAAATACTCTTTGAAGGTACTTGCAAATATTTCCTGACTGTTCTATTTTCCTTCTGGTATCACAGGTTGGAGGGTATCTAAGAAAACAATTGAGGCACTTTGCATTTCCTTAACGCAAACAACGTAAGATGTTTTTATGGGTTGAACTGTTTTCTTCCAGATTCATTTGTTGAAGTCCTAATCTCCAGTACCTCAGAGAGTGACTGTATTTGGAGACTGGGCCTTTAAAGATTAGGTAATAGAGTAAATGAGGTCATTAAGGTGAACCCTCCTTCCACCTGACTGTTTTTATAATAAGAGAAAATTAGAATACACAGAGAGATATCAGGAAAGCCCTTGCACAGAAGAAAGGCTACGTGAGGCCACAGTGAAAATGTGGTCATCTGCAAGTCAAGGAGTGGCCACTCAGAAGAAATAACAACTGCTGACACCTTGATCTTGCACTTCTAGTTTCCAGAACTGTGAGAAAACAGATTTCTGTTTTTAAGCCATCTCATCTATAGTACAGAGTTACGGCAATCCTAGAAAACTCAGGCAGATGTATTCTTCCCTCAAACGGAGTAACCAAGGCTTTAAATTTATGATAAATATGGAGTTGTCATTCCAAGATTCTTCATCCCTAAGAGGCTCTTAATAGAATTTTGACATGTAGAATTATATTGATTTAATTCTTATACTCTTATGATAATCGATTCTTCCATATAGTGGAGGATTACTTGTCGATCAAGTTCTAAAGATAAACGTTTCTTTAGCAATGCTGAATTTCTTCTCTATTGTTTCTTTTATTAATACTTTTTTCTATATCTCACATTGATGTATATATTAAGGTATTATATTAAGGATATTGTATTTTTAAGCAAAATGATATGGAATATTACCAAAAACAATACCATATGAGGAGTATTTGAACTGCATTATAAGAGATAATATAAAAATGGAAAATGTTTTGTTATAGGTAGCCAATATTTAAAAATGTGATTCAAGTCCTAAATACTTCATGTTATTCCCAGTAAAAACACATAGTCTAAACATTTGCTTTAGGTTAAATATAATTATATATATTAAATCATCCTTTTTAAGAAACACTGTCCCATATTAGTATTACAATTTTAGAATAAAACTTGTAAAAATTGTAATAATGTTCTTCAGCAACTTACATGTCTTCTACAAATTTTTGGAAAAACTCTTTAAAAGGGTAAAAAGAAAGTAAAGCATTCAAATTCATTGCTTCCGCTTAATCAGGAAAACCCAACATATTTTATTTCACATTTCAGCTTATTCCTAAGAGCATAAGGATTGTAGTTATAAATTTTCTTACTTGATTGGCAGTTTTAGTTTTCATCCATATAGTAAGTTGCCTGTTCTTTGATGAAATTGATCCTGTTCGGAAAAAGAATTTTATTCACCTGGATTTGCAATGGTGGTAAAGGAGAAAAATTATCCTCAGATTAGTGTGCTTTCAAATAATCTATTTGAATCACAAAACAATTCACTGTAGAGGCACTGTAGAATTTGGTTATTAAATTATTTGTCTTATGAATAAGCTGTCCTATATATTGGAAGTCAGATTTCTAACCTGTATTTATTTTTCATTTTGTTTCATTCTCCTTTGAAATAACCAAAACAATCTACCAATCTAGATATTCATAATCTTTCTAGTCAATGGTCATTCTTTAAGTTTAATTTTTCCAATTTGACAAAGATTTCTTTTTGTTTGGTCATGTTTAATTGACTGATGACAAATTTCAATTTCAAATGATAATTTGGCCAAATTGTTATTTTTTCCCCTTATGCCTTTTTTGGTTTCTACTAAACGTTCTGCAACAAGTCTTATTGGGGAAGTTCACTGAGACAATATCCAGATAATTAGAGAGGTTTGAAGAATATGTTAACAGCAAACTTAAGGCTATTTTATTCAAATTGTGAAATATTTTTGCCACATTTGATCTCAAAAAAGAGACATTTGTTATTGTTCTCTTTAACAACTGAGATGATGATTTCCTTCTGAGTGCCAGATTAGTCCAAGGTTTGTAAGTATAGTGTAGTTAGGACAACTTCTTTTTTAGTCAATTAGATTAGTCAGATCATAGCTCCCCTCCATGGGCAACAATTAAAATCATTGGTGTTAATTCATTTATTGGGTAAAATAGTTTTGTTTCCTTAAAGAAAGTATTATGTTTAAAATAATGATGTAGAGAAACATTTATAGTAAATGTTGTTAAATACAATGTGGTGTAATAAATTCACACTTGTTTCTAAGAAAAATGTCAAAAAGAAAATATTATAAAAATACCAATTTTAAAACGGTAATATTTTTTTAAATTTTTAAGTAAATAAAATTTAGAATCAAATACAGTGCTTTTTTTTTTTTTTAAAGATTTTATTTATTTATTTGAGAGAGAGAATGAGAGAGAGAGAGAGCAGGAGAGGGGGGAGGGTCAGAGGGAGAAACAGACTCCCCGCCGAGCAGGGAGCCCGATGTGGGACTCGATCCCGGGACTCCAGGATCATGACCTGAGCCGAAGGCAGTCGCTTAACCAACTGAGCCACCCAGGCGCCCCAAATACAGTGCTTTTTAAAAAAGAAATTAGAATAGTGGCATTAGTTACATGCTACATCAGTAATAATGTTATTATGTTTATAATATCCTTAGTTATTTATAAAAATCAATATTTACATACCTCAATTTTACTACCCCCAAAAAACAAAAGTCATTTTCTTTGAAAGTGTCATTTAAAAAGTCTCATTATATAAATGTGATAACTGAGCAGATTCAGACTTAACTATTAGTGCTTAATAATTCAAAACATGTGGACCCACATATAATTTAATTTCTGAATGATATTTGTCTTAAATAACTTCAGTTACATGGGTATCTCTCATTGTATTTAATTTCCTTTCTTAAGATTGTGTTTATTTGACAGAGAGAGAGAGAGGGTGTGCACAAGCAGGGGGAGCAGCAGAGGGAGAGGGAGAAGCAGGCTCTCCACTGAGCAGGGAGCCTGATGCAGGGCTCAGTTCCAGGACCATGGGATCATGACCTGTGCAGAAGGCAGACGCTTAACCAGCTGAGCCACCTAGTCAACCCTGTATTTAATTTCTTAGCGGTAGTTTCAAAAACTCTTAAAAGGACTATCTAAAAAAATTAGAAAACATTTATTGTTAATCTACAGTGCAAAAGAAGATTAAAATTATAGGCATAATTAAGTCTGAGAATGAGACTGTTTAAAAGGCCAATATTTTTTAGTTACAACCTTGAATAGTAAATTTACCAGATCTACTATATGAATTTGCAGTAAAAATGGATATTATAAAACAATCTAGTCACGTTGGGCTGTTGGTACACTTTTCATTTCTTTTAGACTCCCTTAATTGCTAATCGGATTATGTAGTCTCTAAAGTTGACAGATACAAATGTAGCAAATTTCAAAGCTCTTGGGCTCTTTGTAGTTAAGTGGCATTGATGGATAAGTAAACAACAATACTTGTACTCACTCCTCCACTTAAGTACCCTACATATTTAAGTATCCTTAGCCACTGGTTTAGTTTCCTTAATATATTCTGACTCATAGAGGCTGAATATTTCAATCAACTTCTTTCATTGTGGAATAGATTCTATCTTATAATTCTATTCTATTTGAATAAATATTCTGACCAAGCTAGTTTGGTCTTTATTTCCACATAGACCATATTTCCATATATTGTGGAATTTCAAGTTAAGATTTAGAAATATCATTTGATCTCAATTCATGAGCAGGATTTTCAAACTGACATGGACTATAACTTATGGCTATTAATGTAATAATTTCAGCATCTCACATATATTTTTATGGTTTTTGATTTGTATGCTACTCTCTTTGTATTATAAATTAAAATATGGAAAATGTTATTCTGATCATTCAGGAAATAATAGCGCTTACCTATGGTTTGTTGATAGTTTCTATCTATTAAGTAAAATATACTATTCTTATGAATTAATTTAAATAAATAGTACAATTGGTTAATTGTTTGAATACAGATTCAATGATTGAGTACAGATTCAAGGAGCAGATTGATAAACTATCAATTCATCTTGTTTAATATTATTTCTTGTATGCTATGTTCATGTTTCAAAGGTGAGTAAATTGTAAGGCATGATGTTCTAGAGGGTAAAATATTCAGAATATCTAATAATGATTTCACTATTGCGTTACTGCTACATTTCTTTTTTGGAACAGGTTTCCCTCTGTCAGAAATCAAGTCAATTTTGACCAGTGATGGAACCAAATCCTTCTGACTCCCAACACAAAGCACATGATAGCATCTAAAACAAACAAGATCTTACGATGAGGATAGAATGTTACTAATCTTTTTTTTTTCTGTTCATAATTATAAGTCCTTTATACGAAATTCCTTTTTTTACCAAGGCTACTCTGATTTCTGCCTGTCCCTCCCACTCAATTTCTTTGTGTTTCAATCCCTTGCCATCATCATCCAGCTTTGCTTTTGACTTTCCCCAGTGCATATTCAGAATCCCTCTGAAATTTGTTCTTTAATTACTGCACCACCAACAAGAAAAGAACATATTCTCACTAGCCCTACTTTAAAAATCCTAGGGAAAACTTTGTATAAATATGGCTTGGATCATCTTTATATCCTTGACCTAAAAATATAAAGACACTGATTAGCATAGCTCTGTGCAAAACAGAGGACATAGGCCCATCCCTGTGCTCTGTAATAGACAGCTTCACCTGAAACTAATGGAAGGAGTTGGGGGGGACAAGTTGTTCAAGGAAACAGAGCTGTACTTAAGACGCGTAAGTTCAATGAAGTTCTGTAGACTGAAACATACTTACTTGCCACAATATTTATAACTTTATGATCAAAAGTTATAAAATAGGAATGATTAGTGTCACACTTTGAAGCTGAATATCATTCTTAAATATATGGAATTCATGGAATTTCTAAAACATGTCCAATTAACTAAAGGAAGAAACTTCTATGTATTTTATATTATTAGATGGCACTTAAATATGTCTTTTTTTAATGTCATGTTATTTTATTTTCTAAAATTAATTTTATACATATATATATATTTTTTTATATATTTTAGTTTACTGTTTTTAAAAAAAAAATAGTAAACGGGAGCTCCTGGGTGGCACAGTCAGTTCAGCATTCAACTCTTGGTTTCAGTTAGGGTCTGATTTCAGGGTCATGAAATTGAGTCCCACGTTGGGCTCCAGGCTTAGCACAGAGTCTGCTTGAGTTTCTCCCTCTCCCTCTGTCCTTACCCCCTGCATTCTCTCTCTCTCACTGAAATAAACAAATAAATCTTAAAAAAAAAATAAACATGTGGGCATTAATAAGTGCTAAGGTCTGTGTCATTTGCTTTGTATGCATTATATCATGTAACCAAAACAGCAAAATTATGAGCATATTAGATACTGACATCAATTTTTAAAAATAATATCCAGTGACATGTAAACGCCATAGCAAACTGATGCAAAACACCACTCATTTAAAATAAAAAAGCTCTTTATTAACAAATGACATTGTATGTTTTAACTTTCCCTTTAGTCACGTTTCCATTTTTTCCCACAGAATTTAACTCTATTCTATTATGACTGAAAATCTTATCAACCACCATACCATACTTCTCTGAAACACAAACATATACTTAAATTATAATTAATGTTGAATTTTCAGTGAAATAAAGAATTTCCTACCAGATTTAGTTTAATAATAACAATTAGTATGTAATTACTCAAACATGTATGCACAGATTAGAAATTTGTAAATGATTATTTAACACAAGTAAATTTCATTCTAAATGCATCTCTTAATGAGAATAAATGAGGCCAGACATGGTGCCTTACTTAAAGGAAACATAGGTATTTCCCAGTCTCTTTTAATGACCTCAAGTTTTTGCACCTGGGAAAATGCAATATGGTAACATTCCACTTGAGTGAGGAGTATGTATTTCTCTTCTAACATGGAAGAGAGAACATTGTGAAAGCAGAGATGAGCAAGGACAATCCATAGGAGGCCTTAATCACAAGAATTTTTTTCAGTCAAGTCAATTTTATAAAAGAGTACCTCTGGGGGTCAGCATCTGGAAATTGCTTTCTTTGCAACAATTCCTGACTGAGTTTCCCTTGAAATGACTTCATGTTTCCCTAGGGTTATCCTGTGTAAAGATTGCTATTATAGTCATCTGAGTTTGTCAGATGAAGAAACAGAGGTAGAGTTTAGGAAAATTTCACAAGTATACACATTTAAGCATAAAAGTCAACATTTGAGTTATCTATTTGACTTCTTACCAATGCACATAACCACTAAAATACACTAACTCTCACCCAACTTCATTTTATAAAACTAATAATGTTACTCTAACATAGATTCATTATTAAAAGAAAGAGTTAAGGGGCGCCTGGGTGGCTCAGTCGTTAAGCGTCTGCCTTTGGCTCAGGTCATGATCCCAGGGTCCTGGGTTCGAGCCCCGCATGGGGCTCCCTGCTCAGCAGGAAGCCTGCTTCTCCCTTTCCCACTCCCCCCTGCTTGTGTTCCCTCTCTCGCTGTGTATCTCTGTCAAATAAATAAATAAAATCTTTAAAAGAAAGAGTTAAAGGGCTTTTGATACTTGCATTATTATCAATAGTTTGATAAATAACATTTTGCACCTTGCTTATAACAAAGAAGAGTGGGATAATCGAACAAAATTTCAGAGAGATAAGAGAGGTGTGGCAGTCAGAATGAGTCCATTACTCTTCTTCAGGGCACATTTCCTTTTGTCATTAAACAGTAGCAACAATGAATGCACATAGACAAACACACATAACTCATTCCTATTCTTTATTCAAAATGCAGAATAGGAAAGGGAGTGTGTTTATGTGGGTGAATATGCATATGCTTCAGTTTCTAAAGAGAAAGAAGGTGGGAAGAGTTGCATGGAAGCTGTCTTTAATTTATCACTTTAAGCTTTTTGTTTCAATATTTTTGTATTATAGAAACTGGTAACTACAGTGGCCATTTTGATTTCTAATCTTGGTAGCCAAGGTGTTTCATAAATTTAGATGAGTATACAAACTGAAAAGTGCAAGACCTTGTAGCTCTGTGGTCATTGAGCAGTCCCTGGAAGACCATTAACATGAAGAGTGAGGTAATTAAAACTGTGGTTCCATGGCCAAAGGTTAAATTCCCCTAAGCCCTGAGAATTATTAATGTGTAGTTGGGCAAAGTGAAAATGTAACATTGAGACAAGAGGTAAAGAGAAGCAGAATAATGCCAGATTAATGTTGCAGCATTAGTATAGCCAGGGGATTTATCACATGGTTGACAAATGTAGGTATTAGGTGCATGGGGTAACAAGGAAAGTGACATAGACTGCAAGAACCTGCAAACATGGATACAGATAGAAAATAATAATAAATAACAGCAGCACAATTGATGGATTTATTCACTGCAAACTTATTGAAGAATATGGTGTACGAAACACCATACCGGAGCTGGGGCTGCAAAATCAATCTAAACACGGGACTTCATGGGACTTTCTATCTAAGAGAGTACAAATCAGAGGAACAACAACAACAAAAAAAGCCAACTCCAGATGGCTGGACAGCATGCCTTAAAGAGGGAAACCTATGTACATTTTGTATGGAGGTTTATTTGGGTGACATTCCAGAAGTTTTAGGATGAGTTAAATTAGATGTAAGATAGTTAAATGGTCTTTCTGTGTAAAGTGCTTATGCAAAAGCCCAGAAATATGAAGTACCACACCATGAATGAGAAATTACAAGTAGTTTGTTATGGTTGGAGTAAAAAAAAAAAAAAAAAAAGGCATTTTGTTGAAATGGTAGTTTTGGTTAATTAAATTAGCTATTTAAATGATAGCTTTTGTCAGTTTACCAATCTTATTGAGAACTGAGAATGCATTTTAGGGGTGGGTCACTTTTTTTTTCTTTTTCATATTTTTATTTAAATTCCAGTTAGTTAACATACAGTATAATATTAGTTTCAGGTATAGTATTTAGTGATTCATCACTCACATACAACACTCAGTGTTCATCACAATAAATGCCCCCCTTAATACCCATCACCCATCTAGCCCATCCCTTTGCCTACCTCCCCTCCACCAACCCTCAGTTTGTCCTCTTTAGTTAAGAGTCTGTTTCCTAGTTTGCCTCTCTCTTTTTTTATCCCCTAATTCATCTGTTTTGTTTCTTAAATTCCACAAATGAGTGAAATCATATGGTATTTGTCTTTCTCTGACTTACTTCACTTTGCATAATACACTCAAGTTCCATCCAGATTATTGCAAATGGTGAGATTTCATTATTTTTGATGGCTGAATAATATTCCATTATCTATCTATCTATCATCTATCTATCTCTTCTGTATCCATTCATCAGGCAATGGATATTTGGGCTCTTTCCATAATTTGGCTATTGTTGATAATGCTACTATAAACTTTGGGGTGCATGTATCCCTTCAGATCAGTATTTTTGTATCCTTTGGGTAAATACCCAGTAGTAGAATTACTGGATCATAGGGTAGTTCTATTTTTAACTTTTTGAGAACCATCCATACTGTTTTCCAGAGTGGCTGCACCAGTTTGCATTCAGGTGGGTCGCTCATTTTTTTTTTTCTTATTTTATTTATTTCCTTGAGAGAGAGAGAAAGAGAGAGAGAGAGAGAAAATGATCTGGAGGGAGGAGCAGAGAGAAATGGAGAAACAGACTCCCCTCTGAGCAAGGAGCCTGATACAGGGCTTGATCCCAGGACCCTGAGATCATGACCTGAACAGAAGGCAGACACTTAACTGACTGAGCCACCTAGGTGACCCTAGGGTGGGTCACTCTTTAACAGTTTTATACAGTGTATCCAGAATGGTCACCTATGTCTCTCTAATCACTGCCTATTCCCACAACAATTAAATATGTACAGTACTTACATATGTATACCCCTCCATGATACATTCCTTGTTTCCAAAGTCTATATTTAAAATATGTGTGTGTGTGTGTGTGTGTGTGTGTGTGTAATGGTTACCTGGACTTATATCAATCAACCTAGATTTAATTCAATCATATCTTATTTACCCGATCTTTATTTATTTTTTTTCCTTAAGAGGGCAAAAGAAAAGAAGGGAAAATTTGGGCTTGCAACTATAAATTTTATTTTCCATATTCATCCTTTTGAGTAAGAAAAAGTAAATAAAGAAAAAAAAATCAAGCAATCATGAAAGAAGGTCTTGCAATTTCTGCTCTGGGACTAGACAGAAATCATAAGGATCAAAACTGACAACTGAGCATTTCCCCTCTCTGCAAATACTTTTGAAATGGCAATAGTGATATCTAAAAGTAGTTATTTTATGATTAAGAATCTGAAAAGGCCATAAGGTGAACAGAGGTCTTCATGGGTCTCTGAAGGACTCCAGAGTCCAGAACAGGACTGAAGATATATATAAAATATACGTATTTATTCAAGAACAATTTCAAGGAAGCCTACAGAATATGCAAAAGTTTGTCTTTCTGGTTGAGTTTATAGAGACATCACATTTGAAATAACTATATCAGATTTTTAAAGTAAGAAAATGAAGGACGGTCATCATGGGAATAAATTGAAGGAATGTTTTTGGAACAACGGGGCTGGTCAGATCCTCCCTTACTGTCTCTCTCTCTCTGTTCTCCTCTCTTTAACTACAAAGGGAATATTTGTCAATGCTTATTCTTTTCCCCAAGGTTAGCGAAACTGCTCACTGAAGAACTGAATGATTCTCCACAGGACCAGGATTTCTGAGATGGATATTGTTATCCCAAAGTAAAGTTCTCCTTATTTTTTCACATGACAGCAAGCAGGACAACCTAAATGTCTTAGCACTACTTCTTCAGTATAGAGTGATGCCTGCTAATCCACGTACTCTAGAATATACACAAAGTTCTTGCTCAGTTTGACTATTACATGTGAACTACACCAGCCCAAATGAGTAAATCCACACTATCTATTGTACATAAATTTTAATGAAAAAGTCAAGATTCATTAGGCATTTGAGAGAAACTAACACTTCAAGCAAAGATCAAGATGAGGAAGAGTAACCAGCTAGGGAAAAGAAATCTAAGTATAATTATACTTGATATCTCTAGTGAGATTAGAGACATCTCCTACAGAAAAAAGAAATAACTTAGTACAATAATAAGTTATCACAATACAACAAAGGAACATTCAAAGAACAAATGTTTTCCAAGATAAAAAGAAACACATGTTATTTTCCTATCTTTATACCTATGTTTACATAATTAGCTAAAGTCACATAAATGGAGAATATTTTTAAAAACTAAAAACACATTCTAGTATGCCTTTGAAATTCATAAAATATATTTTATATTTCTAATCATTATGGAATGAAAAGATTATTCAATACATTGTGCTGTCAAAATTCATTAGGTATTTAGAATGGTAGAATTTTATCACATACTATATGTTTAAACAAATCTACGTCATAATAAAATTGACAATATATAAGTTAAATGAAAACAAAAAAAACTAGGATAAGTTACACATTAATATTTATGTGACAGTTGAAGGAGAATTTCTTTCAAAGTACAATGTTCCAGGAACTACAAAAAGATGAATTAAAAAATTTGGAATAATGAAAAAGGGTTTTTTTAAGATTTATTTATTTTAAAGATTATTTATTTATTTATTTATTTGAGAGAGAGGATGAGAAGAGAGAGAGAGCACATGAGAGCGGGGAGGGTCAGAGGGAGAAGCAGACTCCCCGCCGAGCAGGGAGCCCGATGCGGGACTCGATCCAGGGACTCCAGGATCATGACCTGAGCCAAAGGCAGTCGCTTAACCAGCTGAGCCACCCAGGCGCCCCTAAGATTTATTTATTTTAGGGAGAGAGAGAGAGCACGAGCGGAAAGGGGCAAAGGGAGAGAGAGAATCTTATGCAGGCTCCACATCCAGTGTGGAGCCCATTTCAGAGCTCAATCTCATGACCCTGAGATCATGACTTTAGCCAAAATCCAGAGTTGGTACTTAAACCGACTGAGCCACTCAGGCGCCCCTAAATGAAAAAGTTTTTAAATTTCTTTAACACATCAAGGGAAGAAGACAACTAAGTTAAAAAGACATTTGGAATACTTATAACAAAATATTGACATTTATAACAAGAAAATGTTTAATATTATGATATTTGGGATTTTTATAATATATCCATAAGAAAAAGATTAACACTACATTAGGGAGAAGAAAAAGCCAATCCCTCCAAAAACTTACTTGATTATCTAACATGTTTTGTGCTTCTTCTGGTCTTGAACTAGATTTTTCCTTGGGGACTTTTCTCATGTCACATTATCTTTTCATGTGTGTGTGTTTATTATTATTTTTTTTTCCAAGGTTCACTCAGGCTTGATTAATTAAAGCATCATATCTCCTTGGTGATTGGTTCAAAGAAGGTCAGATTATCAAACAAAAGCCAATCAAATGCTTTCTCCTGGGAATTCAAAGATTGAGTGAAATAGCCAAGGCACTGAAAACAGAAGCACCCTTAATGGACCCTTAAGGCAGTTTTCTGCTTCTGCAAGCTTTAGTCTTCCATTTTTTCCTATGTCTCCTGAGACCTGGTTACTTTAGGCTTTCCTCAATTCTATTAGCTTTCTTTTTTTTAAATTTTTTTTTTTATTTTTTAAATTTTTTTTAAAGATTTTATTTATTTATTTGACAGAGAGATAGAGAGCACAAGTAGACAGAGAGGCAGGCAGAGGGAGAGGGAGAAGCAGGCTCCCCGCAGAGCAGGGAGCCCGATGCGGGACTGGTTCCCAGGATCCCGGGATCATGACCTGAGCGGAAGGCAGCCGATTAACCAACTGAGACACCCAGGTGCCCCTCTATTAGCTTTCTTAAATATTGCCAATAAATTCATATTTATTTATGTTAGTCAGAATACACAGAGAGAGAGAGAGAAAAGAAAGAGAATGTAGTGTTTGTTTTTAGAGTGATCAGAATTTTAATAGAGTCTCATCCATTTATTAGCTATTGACTATGAGACTTTGGGAAAACTCTTTAAAATCTCTAAGTCTCATTATCTCACATTTAAATGAACAATTGCACCTAACCCTCGAGGTATATTAAGGATTAACTCAAATATAGTATGATTCTATTCTTGAATATTATAAGCATTCAACTATATTCTTTTGTTATTTTTTTTTTTTTGGATATTTAGTTAAAAACTATATTCACCACCCTCTGTAAAAACATTACATAACATTCATGAAATGTTAATATCTATGCATTTGTATATATTAAAAAATGGCAGTGACTTTAAGCATATGATCATGGATATCTGATTAAAAATGTTTCTTAATAAATTATAATAGGAAAAGATCAATGGCCATGAGTATCACAAATACAGGAATTAAAAATTAGGAAACAGGGAGCCTGGGTGGCTCAGTTGGTTAAGCAACTGCCTTCGGCTCAGGTCATGATACTGGAGCCCCGAGATCGAGTCCCGCATCGGGCTCCTTGCTCAGCGAGGAGTCTGCTTCTCCCTCTGACCCTCCCCCCCTCGTGCTCTCTCTCTCTCTCTCTCTCATTCTCTCTCTCTCAAATAAATAAATAAAATCTTTAAAAAAAATTAGGAAACAGAGGATTAAACTAACACTGGAAATATGACTAAATACAAAGATCTAGATAAGTTTAGATTCAGTAACTATTGGCCTATGCCAATAGGATGACAAACAAGTGGTTTGAGCTGCAGCATAATTAGGCATGTCCACATCATAATCCACTGCCCTTTATGTAAAATTTATAAATTGCACATATCTTGGGCCAAAGAAGTGGATTTTTAGTAGTTTGTAATAGTCACTAAAATATTCTATAAATTTATTTGATTAAACAAACTAAGTTTAAACTATGTTTTCATGCCCTGAAAACATTTTTTTTTTTAAGATTTTATTTATTTATTTGACAGAGACAGAGTTAGCGAGAGCAAGAACACAAGCAGGGGGAGTGGGAGAGGGAGAAAAGGCTTCCCGCGCAGCAGGGAGCCCGATGTGGGGCTCGATCCCAGGACCCTGGCATCATGACCTGTGCAGAAGCAGACGCTTAACGACTGAGCCACCGAGGCGCCCCTGAAAACATTTTTTGATGACACAATTTGCTTACTTGTCCTTATGGAGAACATTAAATAAATTTTTAATATTTTTAGATTTCTAATCAATATGGCAGAAAACACTAAGGGAACCCCTTAACATACATGTGAGCATGCATACCACCAGCACACACACACACTAAGCTATAAAAATGCTGGTTAAATCAATAGTAACAAAAATATTGTAGAGTAAACATTAAGTCAAAATAACTCATATTCGTTCAGTGGGCTGACTGCTTGAAATGCAGACCAGAAAAACTCTGCCCCTGATCTGATAATGTTCTAAGAATGGAAGAAGAACCGGACCCATCAAAGGACAAAAGTGTAGTGTACAAATTTTAAATTCAGTGCCAGCAAGATTTTAAATCATAAGATTATTAAAAATATCATGGAAAACCAAGGAACCTCAGGGACAGTGGCAAGCATGAAATTGCCCCAAAGGAATGCAAGAACTTGGAACTACAATGAAAAACAACTACTGCTGAAGACAAATTCATCTTCCAAACAGCAGACCATGAATTGCATGCAGCAGCACTAGAGCAGAAGATGCAACAAATAGAAGCATTCAGAACTCGTGGACTATAGAGAAAAGCAGCTATATGAAAAAAGACTTGTGAATATTATAGGGCCAAGTTTCACTTAGGTGTTTGTATTAATTTACATTGCAATTTAATCTTATTTGTGATTCAGGAAAAAAGGTGTAGTTACATACATCAATTAGACAGAATCCTTTTGGAATGGCATATTTTCTATTCAAGAACACTAATCCAACAATGTGATTAAAAAGAAGTTTGAAATAACGTTTCCTCTTTTTTCCCTGAAAGCTTTTCAAATTAAAAAAAAAAAAAAGCTTTTCAAATTCTAAAATATGTTAGCCTTATAAATTCAAAACTAATTTATCAGGTATTCAAGTTTCAGAACTTTTTCCCCCTTTTAACTTACTTTGACACCTTTTAGGTTTAAAGTCTTTTAAATCACCTAGCACATATTAAAACTTGTAAGCAAAAGGATTGAGAGCTGTCATTGGAAAATGTCATGTCTGTTGTCAGTGGTTCATGAATAATTGACACTGAGATTACCTAGGGAAATTTGCAATTAGCCTCCTCATTAACATAAGAACGAACAGTAGGCTGCTTGGTGAATGCTAGATTTTAACTTAGGTATTTACTCAAGAGATAAAAAGTTTATAATAGAACGGATAATGAAAGATTCATTAGTTCAATTTGATATTCCAAGGGTTTTCAAGTTCCTTCATGAATCAGTCATTGAGGAAACGAAGAACATATACTCAGTTATTATTATACTTTCAACTAACAGTAACTGTCCAAATAACAAGAGATCAATCTATAGGTAACATAGGAAAATGGTGATTTCAGCAACAGTGATGGAAAATAAGTACCATATAGGTCATTGCTAATCTGGCAGTTGATTATTCAGAGTTTAAAATTAGGTTCTAAGAAATGTACATGATATTAAAATGATATAAAAATTTTACATGTAACTATCCTGGAATGAATTTTAAATATGTAAAACTTACTCAGATGATGATAAACATCAATTGATTCAATAAGTTTCTTATTGAAACTTAAGTTTCTCAAGTTTGATATTTAAATCTCATGAAAGAATTGAGGTACATAACAACAAAAAAAAAAGTCACTGATCTTTGCCCAAGTGTAGTATTAAAATTTGTACAATTGAATAGTGTGTTGTCTATGGCCATACCACCTTGAACGCACCTGCTCTTGTCTGAATAATGCACTCATAAAAGTACAAAAGTGTCTGTTTCCACTCATTTGTATACTGATATATTCACTAGGCTAACTGCACATCACTTTGGAGGTGACTTAAAGCTACACATTTTAGATGCAATTAAATGCAGCAAGTATTTTAAAGTATTTTTCTAGTTCAACTTTAGAGTTGAAGTTATGAAGAGTGTAAAATGGAAGATGTTTGAAAATATTACAATATAGTTTAGGGAATGTTAAAAAGAGATGTCTGTATGGGGAACATTTCCGGAAGAGTTCATATTCTACATACCATATGCTGTTAATATGTTCCATCTAGACAGTAAAATCACACATGGAGAAATTCACAAGAAGAAAAAAAAAATATTTCATCTGAAGTGTTTTGTTTTTTAAATTACCAAGAAGTACTAGAAATAGGGGTATCTGGGTGGTGGTTAAGCAGTTAAGCATCTGACTTCAGCTCAGGTCATGATCTCAGGTCCTGGGATCAACCAGCCGCCCCTATACTCCGCATTCAGAGGGGAGTCTCCTTCTCCCTTTCCCTCTGCCCCTCCCTTGGCTCATGCTGATGCTCTCTCTCAAAGAAATAAATAAAATCTTAAAAAAAAAAGAAATCAACAAATAGGCATCACATGAACTGTCAAAAAAACCCACAAAATGGCCGGTTTCTAGACTTCAACTAAACAACTTTTATCAATTTTTATCCATTGTTAACATTAAGCTTTACATAATATTTCATTTCCTGATTCCAAGAGAATCCTACTTACTCTATTCCAGTAATTTTTCCCCACAATAGGCAGTCACTTTAAGAAACTGTGAGTAGGTTTATGTAATTTCCTTACTCAGATTTCTTCAAAAGATTCACTTTATACTTAGAATTAAACTGAAAACCTTAGCGGTGCTTACCTATCTCAACCCTTACATACTTTTCCAACCTTACCTCAAACAATATTCCTCCTTGATTTAGTATACAAGTGTCTAGGTATCTTTTTGCAATTCTCAAAGCAACCCATCTCTTAGCTTACAGCTTTCCTGTATTCTGCTACTTCGCTCAACAAGGCACAACTCTTTTCACAAGTTTTTCCTGTTCTTTTGTCTTGCCTTCACATGTCAAGTGTTATCTCAATCTGCCATACTCTGCCTGATCCAAACTTCCATATTCATTCCAAAAGGCCACATTCCCTGGCAGGTAATCTTAAGAGCATTTTATTCTCTTTTAAAAAATCACATAATCATTTATTTGCATACCAGATATTATTTTTTAGTCTGCCCCAAAGAAAGTAAGTTCCATGATTTTGTTATGCTTACTTCAATACATTTACAGCCTAGCACAGTGCTTGAGACAAACCATAGGTCTTCAGAAGTATTTCTTAGAAGGATAAAAGCATTATACTGATAAAATAATATTTATTTCAGAAAGTTTAATAATTCAAGGTTTTTGTTTATTTATAAGTATTTTAACTAGTAAAATATCTTATTCCATTTAGTTACAATAAATAATGGCAATTAAAATTATGCTTCTTATATTTTTAGTAGCACTACAGAGTTACTATTACTGAGCATTAAATTGGACTCATATCCCTAGAAGCCAAAACAAACTAGAAAATGCTATGTTTTTTGTTTCTTTTATTGGTGGATAAATCACATCAATTCATCATAAGAAATATTTGTCCTCTTTCCAATAAAAATTAAGAGAAATTGCCATGTAGGTGATTTTACAAGACAGTACAAAAAACAAAATTTTCAACAATGTTTTCCAGAAAATGCAAGCAATTTTCGTTATCACTAATATAGACTATAGAAGCATGGAGTGAAATATTAAAAAACAACTCAGTAAAAAACTTCTAGGGGAACAAGAAGCTAAGGAGACTGAATAATCTTTCAATACATATTTATGTTTATTAAATGCTTAAGTACTGGTGACACTGTAGTAAACAGAATGGACAAAGCTATTTTCTCATGGCACTTAGATCAGTGTAAAAATCAAATCAACTGTTGGAGGGAGAGGTTATTAATTTGCATACTGTTCTTCTACTTTCATAATGAAAAACCAAACTGTAAACATAGTTCCAATAAAATTTTTGAAAAGCCTTTGAAGTTAGGGGCAGGGAAAAATAAAGCATTAAGAGAGGAAAACAAAGACTATCAAATCAAGATCTATACTTAGAAAATTGTCATGTTTGGGCGCCTGGGTAGCTCAGTTGGTTAAGCGACTGCCTTCGGCTCAGGTTATGATCCTGGAGTCCCGGGATCGAGTCCCGCATCGGGCTCCCTGCTCAGCAGGGAGTCTGCTTCTCCCTCTGACCCTCCCCCCTCTCATGCTCTCTCTATCTCATTCTCTCTCTCAAATAAATAAATTAAAAAAATCAAAAAAAAAGAGAAAATTATCATGTTCAACTGTGAGAAGGCAGATATTTGGTAATTGTCAGTTACGATATATGCTTCTATACCATATTCTGTTTGAGCTAAGCCATATTCTCAGAGTCTTGAAATATATTTTCATTGATTATTCTGTTTTAGTCAACTATAGCCACAATAAGGCTGCATCACAAACCACTCTAAAAGAAGTGGCATGCAAATCAAGATTTGATTTCGTACTCTTATGCCTGTGGTTTGGCTGGAGATGATCTAAGGTTGTGATCAATTCTTACGCGTGCATTTGGTTCAGGTCTGTTCCTTGTTATTTCTCATTCTTCTGGGACCAGTGGGTTTCCTGGGACATACTCTTCATGCTCTTCTCAGGGTAAAGACAGACGTGGAACAGGGCAAGCCCAACCACACAAGTACATTTCAAGCCTCTCCTCACATTTCTTCTATCAATCTATTTGTCAAAGTAAGTCCCATGGCCAAAATCCATTGAGGAAAGAGGAAGGGAAAAATATTTGTGGAACAATGACCTAATCTACCACAGAATCTAATAGCTTGGCTAATGGACTGTTCCAAATATTTCATATATTTTACAACATACATTGCACCGTTCTTATAGTTGCTGTTACTGCAATAAGCGAAAAAGTTTGTGAGTAACTGGACAGGTTAAACTGTGTAACATTTTTCATGAGTCATAAACAAGCCTTCAAAGAACTAATTTTTGCATTCTAATAGCCATATTACTTAATTTTATTTTGAGATGTTCAGATAAACTTGCAGTTTTAAGAAATAATAGAGAAATTTCACACACCTTCTCCCATTTTTCCCCCAATGGTAACATCTTGTAAAACTACAGTATAATATCACAAACAGACAAATGATACTATCCATCAAAAGTATTCAGATTTTACATGCACTCATGTGTATATGTGTGATTGTGAGTATATAATTCTATACAATTTTATGTGTAGATTCATATGATCACCGCCACAATGAGATGCAGAACAGTTCCATTATCGGGATCCCTTGTGCTACCATTTTATAGCCACATCCAACCTCTCCTCTTCCCCACTAACCCTTAGCAACTAATGATTCATTCTCCATTTCTATAATTGTGTGTTTAAGAATGCTATATAAATGGACTCACGTAGTATGCATACTTTGAGACTGGAATTTTTTTCATTTAGAATAATTCCTTTTAGATTATCCAAGCTGTTATGTGTATCAATATATTTTTTTCTTTTTATTGCTGAAGAGTATTCCATAGTATGATGTACCACAGTAGATTATCCATTCACCTATTGAAGGTCAATGTTTTTCTGTGGGTTTTGGCTATTATGAAATAAATCTATTAATATCCATTTACAGGTTTTGTGTGAATATAGTTTTTGTTTCTCCAGGATAAATCCCCAGTAGTTCACTTGCTGGGCCAGATGGACGTACCGTTTTGGATGGTACATAGTTGATGTACCATTCAACATTCTTATGAGAATGTGCGAGTCATTCAGATTCTTTGGCAATCATATATATGCATTTTTTATTTCAAGGTCTTATTTATTTTTTCTTCAGTTGGGTAATTAGTATGTGCTATTGCTTCTATTTTTATCTTATATCTAAAATCACATTTTTATTTAATCTTTTTACCTCCTTCACCCATTTCTTCCATCCCCTAGGCCCTGTCTTTAGCAACCAACACCCTGTTCTCTGTACCTTATAGCTTGTTTTTGTTACTGTTGTTGTTGTTTGTTGGCATGTTTTTAATTCCACATATAAGAGAGATCGAATAGTATTTGCTGATCTCTGTCTTACTTATTTCATTTAGCAAAACGCTCTTGAGGTCCAACCATGTTGTTACAAATGACAAGATTTCATTATTTTTAATGGCTAAATACTATTCCATTGTATATATATAGATATATATTACAATTTCTTTTTTTTTAAGATTTTATTTATTTATTTGACAGAGAGAGAGACAGAGAGAGAGGGAACACAAGCAGGGGGAGTGGGAGAGGGAGAACCAGACTCCCTGCAGAGCAGGGAGCCCAATGTGGGGCTTGATCCCAGGACCCTGGGATCATGACCTGAGCCGAAGGCAGACGCTTAACGACTGAGCCACCCAGGCGCCCCTACAATTTCTTTTTTTTAAGATTTTATTTATTTGACAGAGAGAGCACAAGCAGCGGGAGCAGGAGACAGGGAGAGAGAGAAGCAGACTCCCCACTGAGCAGAGAGCCCAACATGCGGCTTAATTCTAGGACCCCGGGATCATGACCTGAGCTGAAGGCAGATGTTTAACCAATTTAGCCACCCAGGTGCCCCTATATTGTAATTTCTTTATCCATTCAACCTTCAGTGGACACTTAGGTGGTTTCTATAACCTGGCTATTATAAGTTCTGCTGCAACAAACATGGAGGTGCAGATACTTTTTCCAGTTAATGTTTTTATTTTCTCCAAATAACTACCCAGAAGTATAATTCCTGAGTCATATGGTAGTTTAATTTTAAATTTTTATGGAGCCCCCATGTTGTTTTCTATAGCAGCTGCACCAATTTGCATTCCCATGAACAGTGCACAAAGGTTCGCTTTACTCCACAACCCTTCCAACATTTATTATATCTAGTCTTTTTGATAATAGCTATTCTGACAGATGTGAGATGATATCTCATTGTGGTTATGATTTGCTTTCCCTGATAATTAATGATGTTGAGCATGTTTTCATGTATATGAAATGGTCATCTGTATGACTTCTTTGGAAAAAGTGTCTATGTAAATCTTCTGTCCATTTTTTTTTTTAAGATTTTATTTATTTATTCAACAGAGAGAGACACAGCGAGAGAGGGAACACAAGCAGGGGGAGCAGGAGAGGGAGAAGCAGGCTTCCCGCCGAGCAGGGAGCCCGATGCGGGGCTCCATCCCAGGACCCTGGGATCATGACCTGAGCCGAAGGCAGACGCTTAACGACTGAGCCACCCAGGCGCTCCTCTTCTGTCCACTTTTTAATCAGTTTTTTTTTTGTTGTTATTTTTTGCTATTGAGTTGAGTTTTTATATATATTGGATGTTAACTGCTTATCGAATCTATGTTTTACAAATTTTTTTTCCCATTCAATAGCTCGTCTTCATTTTGTTGCTAATTTCTTTTGCTGTACAGAACTTTCTGCCTTTATGTAATCCCACTTATTTATTTTTGCTTTTGTTGCCTTTGCTTTTAGAGTCAAATACAAAAAATCACTAAGACTGATGTCAAGGAGGATACTGCCTATGTTTTCTTTTAGGAGTTATATGGTTTCAGGTTTTACATGTAAGTCTTTAATCCATTTCAAGTTAATTTTTGTGTATGTTGTAAGGTAGTGGTCCAATTTCATTCTTTGCATGTGCCTGTCCAATTTTCCTAGCACCATATTTCTTTTTTAATTTTGCCTAATAGTTCACTATTAAAGAAATGCAACAGATTTTTGTGTATTAATTTCATATCCTGCAAGTTTGCTAAATCTATTAGTTTTAACATTTTTTAATAGAGTCTTTGGGGTTTTCTGGATATAATATCATGACATCTGCAAATAGTGATCGTTTTACCTTTTCTTTTCCAATTTGGATGCCTTTTATTTCTTTATCTTGCATAATACCACTGGCTAAGGTTTCTTATAATGTTTTGAATAAAAGTGGTAAGATGGGGTATTCTTCTTATTCCCGATCTTAAAAGTAAAGACTTTAGTCTTTCATCATTAAGTACGATGTTAGCTGTGGGCTTGTCATAAATAGCCTTTATTATGTTGAGGTACATTCACTTTATACCCGCTTTGTTGAAAGTTTTTATCACACGAGGATGTTGAATTTTGTCAAATGTTTTTTCTACATCTATTGAGATGATCATATGTTTTTTTATCTTTTATTTTGTTTGTGTGATGTATATCACATTGACTGATTTGTGAATTGTTGAACTATCTTTGCATCCTGGAAAAAATCCCACTCATGGTGAATGCTCTTTTTAATGTAATGTTGAATTTGGTTTGCTAATAATATGTTAATGATTTTCACATCTATGTTCTCCAAGTATATGGGCTTGTAACTTTCTTTTTCTGTGGCATCCTTGTCTGGTTTTGGTGTCATGGTAATGCTGACCTCATAAAATGAGTATGGAAGAGTTCCCTCCTCTTTTTCTGGAAGAATTTGGGAAGGGTTGGTATTAATTCTTCTTGAATGTTTGATAGAATTCACCACTGACCGTGTCTGGTCCTAGAATTTTGCTCCTTGGCATGTTTTAATTACTGATTTAAACTCATTCTTGTAATTGATCTGTTCAGATTTTCTGTTTCATCATGACTCAGTCTTGGTAGGTTGTATGTTTCTGGGAATTTATTCATTTTTTTCTAGGTTGTCCAATTTGTTGGCGTATAATTATTCACAGCAATATCTTATGACCTCTTGTATTTCTGTGGTATCAGTTATAACATCCCTTTCATTTCTGATTTTATTTATTTGAGTCATCTCTCTTTTTTCTTGGTAAGTGTAGGTTTAGCTAAATGTCTGTCAATTTTGTTTATGTTCTCAAAGAACCAGCTCTTAGTTTCATGGATCTTCTCTATTGTCTTTTAAGTATCTATTTCATTTATTTCCGTTCTAATCTTTGTTATTTTCTTCCTTCTATTAACTTTGGTTTTCTACTGTCCTTCTTTTTCTAGTTCCTTGAAGTATAAGGTTAGGCTGATTATATGAGACTTCTTGCTTGTTTGTTTGTTTCACAGACTAAAATTGAAAGGAGGAAAAAGATACTCAATGAAAAGAAAACCAAAAGAAAACTGGAGTAGCTATACTTATATTAGACAAAACAGACTTTAAAACAAAGACTTAAAGAGAGACAAAGAAGAGTGTTTCATATGATAAAGGGGTTGAAGAGGGAGAAGGCTAGCTAAGCACAAAGTACAAGCTGACACCCTGCAACCACCCCCCAACCCACCCCCACTCCTGGGTGGAATATGTATGACATTCACCCAGGAAGCTCCAAACTGTCTTAATGCCTTGCTAGAGGGAAAAATAACCTGTGAGTCTTTTTTAACACATGAAAATCTTTTTGAAACCTCCCTTTTCCTTACCTCCCCCAACTCCCAAGTACATAATCAGCCACCCCTCACAACACCGATGAAGCAGCTCTTTCTGCCCACAGGTCCTGTCCCCATGCTTTAATAAAACCACCTTTTTGCACCAAAGACACCTCAAGAATTTTTTCTTGGCCATTGGCTCTGGACCCCACCCCACCAAACCTCACCTATATTCCAAAACTACATCAGGGGTCAATCCAACAAGAGGGTATAACATTTATAAATATTTATGAACTCAACATAGGAGCACCTAAATATATAAAGCAAACATTAACAGACATAAAGGAAGAAATGGATGGCAATAAAATAGTAGGAGAAGAGGACTTTACTACTCCACTTACAATAATAGATAGTTTATCCAGACAGAAAATTAATAAGGAAACCTTGGCCTGAAACAACTCGCTAGACCAGATGGACTTAACAAAAGCAAGAGAATACACATTCTGTTGTCAAGTGCACATGAATGCTTTTCCAAGATAGATCATATATTAGGCAACAAAAGAAGTCTTAATAAACTTAAGAGGACTGAAGTCATATCAAGCATCTTTTCTACCCATAATGGTATGAAACTAGAAATTAATTACACAAAGAAAACTGGAAAACTCACAAATATGTGGAGAATAAATAACATGCTACTGAGAAATCAATGGGTCAGAGGATAAATGGACAAATCAAAAAATGCCTTGAGATAAACAAGAATGGAAATATAACTTCTCAAAATTTCTGAGATGCCCCAAAAACAATTCTAAGAGAAAAGCTGATAGCAATAAATGCCTACATCATATACTTTAAAAATGTGCACAGACGATGAGGCCTCTATTTTCCAAAATATGGGTAAAATTTCAGCTTGTTAGTAGGCACTTCATGGAAATTCAAGAAATGTGCATTTCTTGGAAAATATTTAAATCAAAGCTTCAAGCAGTGTTCAAGTAGTAGCAAATTTCTCACAAAACTCAAGAACACTTCACTTTAATTCTATCTTCTTACACTCTAATCTTACCTTTTCAATTTATGAAATTATGTGTTTTGATGTACAAAATAAAATTATCAGGGGTTACAGTGGTTTCATATTGTTTTATACAAATAAGTTGAGGATGGTAATAGTCTGAGATAACTGATAAAATAGATTACACTAACCCCTATGTATTTGGAGATGTTATGAATATCTAAAAAAAAAAAAAAAGGTTTTGTAGTTTGTATAAGAAAGTACAAATTAAAGGCTGTATCTTTAATGTAATAGCCATGTTTTCTTTATGCATATTAATGTTGTTCTCAAATTTAGCTGTTTATCAGAATGGTCAATAAAGTTTTTAACAAACTACTGCAACTCAAGGCAAAAAGCAGACATATAGAAGAAGAATCTCAAAATCTGACTGAGTAATTATGGTGGCAAGAAAATCTGTGCAAATCTGTGGATAACAAAAATGAAAGAAACTTGCTTTGTCACTTCTCTCACACGTATAAAAACTCACACCAAATTTGTATTATCCTAATATATTTGATAGAAAAGTAACACAATTGCTTTTTAAATCCACAGAGCAGTCCATTTTCTTAGGCTGAACTAAATCTGTTTTCCTTCCTCAGGCCCTTAATTTTGCTCACCAAATTTAAAATCATGATTCCTGCATTTGTTTTCTATACCAATCTACCTTATTTTGTTTTTACTTGATGGCACTTACGGTTTTCATAATATAGTCTAAATTTTCAGTCATTTCTGTTTTCAAAAATGTTTAATTCTGTGTTAAAATGGCTAGGAAAATATCCCACATTTTTGTTTTGTCCTTCATGCATTAACACCATTATCAGACCCCAATTTCATTAATCCAGGAATTTCAGAACCTTTCAGAATTTCCTCACCACAGTGAGGAAATGAATCCACTAAGTTCTATTGTGAACATGGAGAGGGTAGTGGTCGGGGGAGGGAGTACAATATATTTAGAGAGGTGGAGAAAGTGGGTCTTTAAAATTTAGTTGGATCACTGTCAGTTCACCATTTTATTGGTATAAAGTTTTATTAAATGATTTACTACTTTCAAGTAAGAAGAGCAATGGAAGATTAGAAGTCTTTTGGACATTTTCCTATCCTGATTCAATGTTTTGGGGCTATAATTGCCCAAGTTTTTCATAAATAAGGTTGGAAAGATAATGACTTTTAGTAGTGTTTAATCAACAATCTTTCTGTAGTTATTCTGGGCCTTGGCAAAGGAAATGAAAAATTCCAAAGAACAGTAAACTTGGCTTTTAAGGCAACAAGTTTTCCTCAAAATTATGCAGGATTAACTAACCAGTCATTACTCTTATTTTTTTTTTTCAAGGCTTTTTACCATGTATGTGTTTCTTTTTCCCCATCCCCACCTTCCTTTAAATGGACAGTGGCACACTTTCAATTGCCTTAAAACAATAAGCCAGCAAACAAACAATAACCATTTCAGCTTAGTAAAAATAAGCTCACAATGAAATTAAATGTGACGGTAGAATGTATGGCTTAGAAAAATAAATATCAAAGTCTGTTACAGTAAAAACCCCTTTATTACCCAAACTCTTGTGATGAAATTTTGGACATGCCATTAATAGCTTCAATGTAACTAAAAGAATAATACCCCGAATTTGTAAAATGTGAACATAACCTAATTAGAGGTAACAGACTCTTAAATCATGATCATAAAGTGACACTAATTCTAGTATTTGCCAATCATGTTTATCTGAATAACATGTATATGCTGAAAAAAAATTTATCCTTATAATAATGTTTTAATAAATTGTAAGTTTGGAAAACTATGGAAGAGGTAGAGTTATTCACATTTATTTTACTGATTTCCTGCATGCATGTGTGATGCATAATTTTCTTCCCTTCCATGCTTTACTGTATCTGTTTTAATCTCTGAATCTTACTTGTCTGGTGCTAGGTTAAAGGCTACTCCGAGAGACATAGTCAAGTCCTTAACATCTTTCCAGGACACTATTATCTGCTCCCACCATCAAGTATCCATTGTTCAGTGTTGAAACTCAAGATAGGCCTTCACAATCAAATTCAAAAGAAGAAAATGGCTTTACACAGCAGGTATACTAGTAAAGTTGTTTAAAAAAATCTAGTCCTTAAGAGGATAATGGGAGATAAGGTGAGTAAAACTGTTAACCTAGCAATCACTAGAAGGTACTATTCCTACTTCGGACTTTGTAAAAGAAAAATAACTTTTTAAAAAACCTGATTTTTAAAGTGATGTTTTTAGAAGACTAATGGGAATAACATTCTCATACTGACCTCAATCTGTAAAAAGGTGACAGATTGTTCCTTTTTTACTGTGAAAGGAGTTTTCTCCCACCTTTTAGGGGAAAAAAAAGTAGCAGATAATGTTAAATAAATGCTATACAAAAGGTTTAGAAGGCAAGGAAATGAAGAAAGAAATGCATAATAAAATTTGTCTCATGAGGGCCTTAGGGGAAATAGATGTTATCTAACATTAAAATATCTAATCAGGGAAGAAAATTCTTTACACACCACTACCTGCTCCTGTATTAAGAGAATGTAAAAAAAAAAGAAAAAGAAAAATACCACAAGTAAGCCTGTATTTACCTAACACTATTACCTTAGGATAAATTTCTAAAAGTTGTGCCAAAGGGAATTAACATCTCTAAGGCTTTTGCCAACAGAATCTTCAAAACAAAAATAAAAACAAACAAACAAAAAAACTCCTCCATTTGCAATTCTCCTGTCAATAAAGAAACAGATTCAATAGATGGAGTTTTCTGCTCCTTTGATTAAGTCAAATTCTCAAGCAATTGATCATCAAAGCACAATAAAATATAGTTTTGATTTATTTATTATAACAATAATAGTGCTCCCGGGTATAACAACTGCCATATGTTTTTTTTTTTTCTCTGCCACTCCACTCCTTCCTAGGGAAGCAGATGCCCTTTTTCACAAGAATGGGTGAATGACACAAGGTGAACCAATCATAGCATCCTAGCCTTTGAACTTTGTGATACAAGGATGGACAAGCCAGTGCAATCAGACTCCACCAGATTCCTTCACCCATTCACCAAGGCTAGCAGGAATACTTCTTATTCCTCTCTGATTATAAAGATTGGAAGAGTATGGATTTAACTACAGAACTGTTTGTGGTCCTATTTTCTGCAAAATGTAGAAAACTTAATTTCGATAGACCATGTGGAAGCTATGAATTAGACATATGCCAACATGAAATACAAAGATGGAGAGGACAACAAGAGCAAGAGAGAGGAAGGGAGAAACATGGTTTGAATTATTGGATGCAGTCATTTCAACATGTTTCCTGATCTCTCAATAGTTCGGTGGCATGAAGGAGTATATATTCCCGTTCTTTTTGTTTGTTAGCTTAGTGGACTGGTATCTCTATCATTTGGCTTCTACCTAAAATAACTATAAAATTTTTGCTTTTCTGTAATGTGTGTATTTCCTACATTCCAGTTAGTTTTAAAGATAGTTTCATTTCCTTGGTCTTTTTTAAACAACATATAATTACCACTTCTTTTTTAAATTTTTTTTTAAAGATTTTATTTATTTATTTGACAGAGAGAGACACAGCAAGAGAGGGAACACAAGCAGTGGGAGTGGGAGAGGGAGAAGCAGGCTTCCCGCGGAGCGGGGAGACCGATGCGGGGCTCGATCCCAGGACGCTGGGATCGTGACTTGAGCCAAAGGCAGACGCTTAACGACTGAGCCACCCAGATGCCCCATAATTACCACTTATTTTTTAGGTTTGAAAAATAAATATATATTTTAGGGGTTTAGGCTGGTTATATTTCAATTCAGCTTTTCCCCTTTTTTACTGAAAGAATATATAAGTCCTACTTTCAAGTTTTATTTCTTAGTATAAACAAAATTCAAAATTCTAGATTAATTTTCCTAAGAATTTTATTATTTTATTTTATTTTTTAAAGATTTTTATTTATTCGTCAGAGAAAGAGACAGAGACAGAGACAGAGACAAAGAGAGCACAAGCAGGGGAGCTGTAGGCAGAGGGAGAAGCAGGCTCCCTGCTGAGCAAGGAGCCAGAAGCTGGACTAGATCCCAGGACTCTGGGATCATGACCTGAGCCAAATTCAGACGCTTAACCAAATGAGCCACCCAGGCGTCCCTAATTTTCCTAAGAATTTTAAATCAAAACACTTTTCAATAAAAATCTTAGAAAAACTACCAATAAAGTATGAATGCTATATCAATATCATATGAGAAAGGTAAAACTGGATATTTTTCTGGTTGAAGCAGGTTGGGTGTCTGGAGTGGTATGTACTGGGTTTCACCTAGAATACATGTAGCAACCTCGATATCATCTCAATGAAATCAATAAATCCACTGTTAAAAAACAGTGAATCTACACCATATTGTTAACCAGATATCACACTTGATCTTTAGAAATTCTTTTTTTTTTTTAAGATTTTATTTATTTATTTGAGACAGAGAGAATGAGAGACAGACAGCATGAGAGGGAGGAGGGTCAGAGGGAGAAGCAGACTCCCTGCCAAGCAGGGAGCCCGATGCAGGACTCGATCCCGGGACTCCAGGATCATGACCTGAGCCGAAGGCAGCCGCTTAACCAACTGAGCCACCCAGGCGCCCCGATCTTTAGAAATTCTTTACAAAATTGTACCAGACTTTACTAGAAGAGCAGAAATAGGTCATGCTTTCAAAAAATTTTCGTGATAAACTTAGACATAGAAACCTTTACTTGTGTATATGGTAGTGCAAACAAAATATATGTCTCTTGAAACATCAATTTTCTTGAAAGGTATGGGAATAATTTCAAATTTATGTGAACTTAAAATTATTTTTTTGCTTAGATGTGTGAATCTTGGTGGTTTGGCTGAAATAGGTAGTACTTTGATAAATAAGTATATCTCTGTTGAATATATTTTGTATAATTTTTGACTGTGCAAATGTCTATTTTATTATTTTGTTTATATACACATGAATATGCTTTATTGCCTTAAATATTTTGTAACATGAGTTTTGGGGAAAAATTGGTTTTTGTATAATTTTTTGCTTATATTTTGATGTATGTTTAAATGTAAAGACTGTTTTTTAAAGGTAAAATACATACTTAGAAGAGGAAGCTTCAATGTATATTGAAAATAAAGTGCTTAATATAACTAGGAAAATCAAAATATTCTGAAAATTTTGTGAGGTTTGACAGACACACATACTCTAAGTTTTCCATACCACTCATGACAATAAAGAATATTATTACAGCCCCCAACTACAGTTATTAAATGAGAAGTAAGTGGCAAATGATTTAAAAAGTATAGGAAACACTTAACATTCTTTTCAGATATATTCTCTTTAATCAGGAGATACAAATGATCCTAATTTTGGTGTGTATTATGAGAAAAAGATTGGAAAAAGAAAGGTGTGAAATATTATCATAGTGATATTTAAGTTCAATCACTAGCATTTTTTTTTGAAACTGAACGAGAGAATTGTGGTTATAAGCAACACAAAAACATCAAAATCAACAAAACTCATAAAAATTGTTTTCCACTTCCTTAAATATTAATATTGAACAGCAACTAGTGATCACAAGATCATAATGGTGCTTTTGATAAACCTTCTATTTTTGAGATGTCAATTCTTTAAAGTCAGTAAAGTAACCAAGTTGAAAACAAGAGACATTAAAATATGCAATTAAAAGTAATAAAATGTATTTTTAATATCTCTTAAAGTAATATCAAACTATTATTTTTAAAATAGATGGATCAGATATTAAAGATTTTGCCATAATGCCAGTTTTAATGTTTTGAATAAGAGATTTCTAAAGGATACATCTAAAATCACTTTAATTTTGCAAGTGCTAATAATTGAATTCATGAATTCAGCAGAACTCTTTTGTCTATTTGCTTATTTCTTCTTCCCAGAATCCTTCCATCATCTGTTTTTTAGTACTTCCCGGATTCCTTTTGGGAAATGCCTTTTTTCTATTCCAGGGTGTGTGGAAAGTCTTTCAGTAGGGCTGTCCTACCACCTCTTGGCTTAGAGAAGCTATTCAAATGTCTACTCCTGTAAATTGGATTTTTAAGTAAAATTCTATTAGTTTCTGTGGCTATGGTAACAAATTACTACAAACTTGGTGGCTTTAAACAACAGAAACTTACTCTCTCAAAGTTCTGAAGGCCAGCAATCCAAAATCAAGGTGTTTACAGAAGTGTTCTCCCTCCAGAGGTTCTTTAAAAAATTCAAGTTCTATGGGACGCCTGGGTGGTTCAGTCGTTAAGTGTCTGCCTTAGGCTCAGGTCATGATCCCAGCGTCCTGGGATCGAGCCACACGTTGGGCTCCTTCCTAGCGGGAAGCCTGCTTCTCCCTCTCCCACTCCCCCTGCTTGTGTTCCCTGTCTTGCTGTGTCTCTCTCTGTCAAATAAATAAATAAAATCTTTACAAAAAATAAATAAAAATTAAAAATTCAAGTTCTGCTAAATCTATGTGATAAAACTAAGAGTATATGGTATAACAGAGTTTTACTAAAGCCTATACAAATTTCTAGACCAAGCACTGACAAAAACAATTTTAAACACCTTGTGAGATAACTCTGTGCAGGAAAGCATCTCGGATATACAAATGAAATGGAGTGAAAATAATGACAACTTTTTAACTAGAGCAAGGCTGGTGGGTACAGAAATGTAGAAGGGAATAGAATTATGAGCCAGTGGTTTTATTCTTAAGGTATGCCTGGGAGGTGATGAAATTAACTGAGATCTTAAACTGGTGTACCCAGAGTACTGGTGCTCCTTCTTTAATATAGTTAAAAGTACTCCTGCTGCTGATACAGTCTGCCCTGCTAAACATTTTTTTTTTTTTTTGGTCACTATGAGTTCTTTTTTTTAAAATTTTTTATTGTTATTTTAATCACCATACATTACATCATTAGATTTTGATGTAGTGTTCCATGATTCATTGTTTGTTCATAACACCCAGTTCTCCATTCAGAACGTGCCCTCCTTAATACCCATCACCAGGCTAACCCATCCTCCCACCCCCCTCCCCTCTAGAACCCTCAGTTTGTTTTTCAGAGTCCATAGTCTCTCATGGTTCGTCTCCCCCTCTGATTTCCTCCCCTTCATTCTTCCCTTCCTACTATCTTCTTTTTTTTTTTTTTAACATACATTGCATTATTTGTTTCAGAGGTACAGATCTGTGATTCAACAGTCTTGCACAATTCACAGTACTCACCACAGCACATACACTCCCCAGTGTCTATCACCCAGCCACCCCATCCCTCCCATCCCCCACCACTCCAGCCCTCAGTTTGTTTCCTGAGATTAAGAATTCCTCATATCAGTGAGGTCATATGATACATGTCTTTCTCTGCTTGACTTATTTCGCTCAGCATAACGCCCGCCAGTTCCATCCACGTCATTGCAAATGGCAAGATCTCATTCATTTTGATGGCTACATAATATTCCATTGTATATATACACCACGTCTTCTTTATCCATTCATCTGTAGATGGACATCTTGGTTCTTTCCACAGTTTGGCCATTGTGGACACTGCTGCTATAAACATCGGGGTACACGTACCCCTTCAGATCCCTACATTTGTATCTTTTTTTTTTTAAGATTTTATTTATTTATGTGACAGAGAGAGACACAGCAAGAGAGGGAACAAGAGCAGAGGGGAGTGGGAGAGGGAGAAGCAGGCTTCCCGTGCAGCAGGGAGCCCAATGTGGGACTCGATCCCAGGACCCTGGGACCATGACCTGAGGTGAAGGCAGTTGCTTAACGACTCAGGCGCCCCCTACATTTGTATCTTTGGGATAAATACCCAGAAGTGCAATTGCTAGGTCATATGGTAGCTCTATTTTCAACTTTTTGAGGAACCTCCATACTGTTTTCCAGGGTGGCTGCATCAGCTTGCATTCCCACCAACAGTGTAGGAGGGTTCCCCTTTCTCCGCATCCCCGCCAACATCGGTCCTTTCCTGACTTGTTAATTTTAGCCATTCTGATTGGTGTGAGGTGGTATCTCATTGAGGTTTTGATTTGGATTTCCCTGATGCCAAGTGATGTTGAGCACTTTTTCATGTGTCTTTTGGTTATTTGGATGTCTTCTTTGGAAAAATGTCTGTTCATGTCTTCTGCCCATTTCTTGATTGGATCATTTGTTCTTTGGGTGTTGAGTTTAATAAGTTATTTATAGATTTTGGATACTAGCCCTTTATCTGATATGTCATTTGCAAATATCTTCTCCCATTCTGTCGGTTGTCTTTTGGTTTTGTTGACTGTTTCTTTGGCTGTGCAAAAGCTTTTTATCTTGATGAAGTCCCAATGGTTCATTTTTGCCCTCGCTTCCCTTGCCTTTGGCAATGTTTCTAGGAAGAGTTGCTGTGGCTGAGGTTGAAGAGGTTGCTGCCTGTGTTCTCCTTTAGGATTTGGATGGACTCATGTCTCACATTTAGGTCTTTCAACCATTTTGAGTCTATTTTTGTGTGTGGTGTAAGGAAATGGTCCAGTTTCATTCTTCTGCATGTGGCTGTCCAATTCTCCCAACACCATTTGTTGAAGAGACTTTTTTCCATTGGACATTCTTTCCTGCTTTGTCAAGGATTAATTGACCATAGAGTTGAGGGTCCATTTCTGGGCTCTCTATTCTGTTCCATTGATCTATGTGTCTCTTTTTGTGCCAGTTCCATACTGTCTTGATGATGACAGCTTTGTGATAGAGGTTGAAGTCCGGAATCGTGATGCCACCAGCTTTGCTTTTCTTTTTCAACATTCCTCTGGCTATTCCGGGTCTTTTCTGGTTCCATGCAAATTTTAGGATTATTTGTTCCATTTCTTTGAAAAAAGTGGATGGTATTTTGATGGGGATTGCATTGAATGTGTAGATTGCTCTAGGTAGCATTGACATCTTCACAATAGTTGTTCTTCCAATCCATGAGCATGGAACGTTTTTCCATTTCTTTTTTGTCTTCCTCAATTTCTTTCATGAGTATTTTATAGTTTTCTGAGTACAGATCCTTTGCCTCTTTGGTTAGATTTATCCTAGGTATCTTATGGTTTTGGGTGCAATTGTAAATGGGATCGACTCCTTCATTTCTCTTTCTTCTGTCTTATTTTTGGTGTATAGGAATGCCACTGATTTCTGTGCATTGATTTTATATCCTGCCACTTTACTGAATTCCTGTATGAGTTCTAGCAGTTTTGGGGTGGAGTCTTTGGGGTTTTCCACATAAAGTATCATATCATCTGCAAAGAGTGAGAGTTTGACTTCTTCTTTGCCGATTTCGATGCCTTTTATTTCTTTTTGTTGTCTGATTGTTGTGGCTAGGACTTCTAATACTATGTTGAATAGCAGTGGGGATAGTGGACATCCCTGCCACGTTCCTGACCTTAGGGGGAAAGCTCTCAGTTTTTCCGCATTGAGTATGATATTTGCTGTAGGTTTTTCATAGATGGCTTTTATGATATTGAGGTATGTACCCTCTATCCCTATACTCTGAAGAGTTTTGATCAAGAAAGGATGCTGTACTTTGTCAAGTGCTTTTTCTGCATCTATTGAGAGGATCATATGGTTCTTGTTCTTTCTTTTGTTAATGTATTGTATCACGTTGATTGATTTGCGGATATTGAACCAACCATGCAGCCCAGGGATAAATCCCACTTCGTCTTGGTGAATAATCCTTTTAATGTACTGTTGGATCTTATTGGCTAGTATTCGGTGAGAATTTTTGCATCCATATTCATCAAGGATATTGGCCTGTAATTCTCTGTTTTGATGGGGTCTTTGTCTGGTTTGCGGTCAAGGTAATGTGGGCCTCATAAAACGAGTTTGGAAGTTTTCCTTCCATTTCTATTTTTTGGAACAGTTTCAGAAGAATAGGTATTAATTCTTCTTGAAATGTTTGGTAGAATTCCCCTGGGAAGCCATCTGGCCCTGGGCTTTTGTTTGTTCGGAGATTTTTGATGACTGCTTCCATTTCCTTAGTGGTTATAGGTCTGTTCAGGTTTTCTATTTCTTCCTGGTTTGGTTTTGGTAGTTGATACATCTCTAGCAACACATCCATTTCTTCCAGGTTATCTGATTTGCTGGCATAGAGATGCTCATAATATGTTCTTATAATTGTTTGTATTTCTTTGGTTTGGTTGTGATCTCTCCTCCTTCATTCATGATTTTGTTGATTTGGGTCATTTCCCTTTCCTTTTGATAAGTCTGGCAGGGTTTTATCAATCTTGTTAATTCTTTCAAAGAACCATCTCCTAGTTTCGTTGATCTGTTCTACTGTTCTTTTGGTTTCTATTTCATTGATTTCTGCTCTGATCTGTATTACTTCTCTTCTCCTGCTGGGTTTAGGCTTTATTTGCTGTTTTTTCTCTAACTCCTTTAGGTGTAGGGTTAGGTTGTGTATTTGAGACCTTTCTTGTTTCTTGAGAAAGGCTTGTATTGCTATATACTTTCCTCTTAGGACTGTGTTTGTTGCATCCCAAAGATTTTGAACAGTTGTGTTTTCATTTTCATTGGTTTCCATGAATTTTTTTAATTCTTTAATTTCCTGGTTGACCCATTCATTCTTTAGTAGGATGCTCTTTAGCTTCCATGTATTTGAGTTCTTTCCAACTTTCCTCTTGTGATTGAGTTCTAGTTTCAAAGCATTGTGGTCTGAAAATAGGCAGGGAATGATCTCAATCTTTTGGTACTGGTTGAGACCTGATTTGTGACGTTGGATGTGATCTATTCTGGAGAATGTTCCATGGGCACTAGAGAAGAATGTGTATTTTGTTGCTTTGGGATGGAATGTTCTGAATATATCTGTGAAGTCCATTTGGTCCAGTGTGTCATTTATAGTCTTTATTTCCTTGTTGATCCTTTGGTTAGATGATCTGTCCATTTCAGTGAGGGGGGTGTAAAAGTCCCCCACTATTATTGTATTGTTGTCGATGCATTTCTTTGCTATTGTTATTAATTGCCTTATATAATTGGCCGCTTCCATGTTAGGGGCATAGATATTTACAATTGTTAGATCTTCTTGTTGGATAGACCCTTTAAGTAGGATATAGTGTCCTTCCTCATCTCTTATTACAGTCTTTGGTTTAAAATCTAATTTGTCTGATATAAGGATTGCCACCCCAGCTTTCTTTTGGTGTCCTTTGGCATGGTAAATCCTTTCCCACCCCCTCACTTTCAATCTGGTGGTGTCTTTAGTCTAAAATGATTCTCTTAAGACAGCATATTGATGGGTCTTGTTTTTTATTTTTATTTTTATTATTTTTTTAAAACCTTTTCATATTTTTTTTAAGCTTTTTTTATTTATTCATTTGAGAGAGAGAATGGGAGAGAGAGCATGAGAGGGGGGAGGGTCAGAGGGAGAATCAGACTCCCTGCCTAGCAGGGAGCCCGATGTGGGACTCGATCCCGGGACTCCAGGATCATGACCTGAGCCGAAGGCAGTCGCTTAACCAACTGAGCCACCCAGGCGCCCCGGGTCTTGTTTTTTAATCCAATCTGATAGCCTGTGTCTTTTGATTGGGGCATTTAGCCCATTCACATTCAGGGTAACTATTGAAAGATAGGAATTTAGTGCCATGGTATTTCCTGTAAGGTGACTGTTACTGTATATTGTCTGTGTTACTTTCTGGTCTGTGTTGCTTTTAGGCTCTCTCTTTGCTTAGAGGACCCCTTTCAGGATTTCTTGTAGGGCTGGTTTTGCGTTTGCAAATTCCTTTAGTTTTTGTTTTCCTGGAAGCTTTTTATCTCTCCTTCTGTTTTCAGTGACAGCCTAGCTGGATATAGTATTCTTGGCTGCATATTTTTCTCATTTAGTGCTCTGAATATATCCTGCCAGTCCTTTCTGGCCTGCCAGGTCTCTGTGGATAGGTCTGTTGCCAATCTAATGTTTCTACCATTGTAGGTTACATATCTCTTCTCCCGAGATGCTTTCAGGATTTTCTCTTTGTCTATGAGACTCGTAAGTTTTACTATTAGATGTCAGGGTGTTGACCTACTTTTATTGATTTTGAGAGGGGTTCTCTGTGCTTCCTGGATTTTGATGCCTGTTTCCTTCCCCAAATTAGGGAAGTTGTCTGCTATAATTTGCTCCAGTATACCTTCTGCCCCTCTCTCTTTCTTCTTCTGGGATCCCAATTATTCTAATGTTTCATCTTATGGTATCGCTTATCTCTCGAATTCTGCCCTCGTGATCCAGTAGTTGTTTATCTCTTTTTTTCTCAGCTTCTTTATTTTCCATCATTTTGTCTTCTATATCACTGATTATTTCTTCTGCCTCATTTATCCTAGCAGTTAGTAGCCCCATTTTTGATTGCACCTCATTAATAGCCTTTTTGATTTCGACTTGGTTAGATTTTAGTTCTTTTATTTCTCCAGAAAGGGTTTCTCTAATAAATTCCATGCTTTTTTCAAGCACAGCTAGTATCTTTAAAGTGATGACTCTGAACTCTAGATCCGACATCGTACTAATGTCCGTATTGAGTAGATCCCTGGCAGTCGGTACTACCTCTTGTTCTTTTTGTTGAGGTGATTTTTTCCATCTTGTCATTTTGTCCAGAGGAGAATAGATGAATGTGAGAACAAAATGCTAACAGGGTAACAATGTCCCCAGAAAATATACTCTAAACAAATCAGAAAAGACCTGAAGCTGTGGGAAAAGAAAGGGAAAGAAAGATAAAAGAAAAAGAAAAAAAATAAAGACATACAAAAACAGAACAAAACAAAACAAAAAAACAGAATATGATCAAATATGATCAGGCTGGTGCATAGATCAGTGTATTTGGGGTGTATTTTGGTCTGTTAGAAGAAAGTGCCTCCCAAAATTTTAAAGAAAGAAAAACTTATATATGTACAAAAATATGGGTTGATATGATGAAGGGATGGAATATGACTGTAAAGATGAAAATTATAAAAAATTTTATAAAAGGAATTGATAAGAAGTTGTTTGAGAAAAGAGAGGATTTAAAAAAGAGAGAAAAAAAAAGGGGAGAGAATGTGCTCAGGCAGGAGACTAGAACAAAGCCATACACTAGAGATTTAGGGTATATTTTCATCTGTTAGAAGAAACTGTATCTCAAATTTTTAAAGAGAGAACAACTTATATATATATATATATATATATATATCTATATATATATATATATATATATAGATATATAGATATAGATATAGATATAGATATATATATGCCAAAAATAAGTGTAACTACTATGAAGGGATAGAATATGACTCTAAAAGTGAAAAATAAAAATGTTTTTTTAAAAAAGGGATTGATAAGATGTTGGCTGAAAAAGGGAAAAAGAAAAATTCAAAAAAAAAAAAAGACAGTTAAAAAAAATTAACTTTGAAAGAATAAAGAATCATGGTAAAAAAGCCATGGATTCTATGTGCAGTATTCCCCTAGTGCTGGAGTTCTGCCGTTCTCATTGATTGGTAAACTTGGTCTTGCTGGCTGTTCTCACTGATCTTCTGGGGGAGAGGCCTGTTGCCATGGTTCCCAAATGTCTTTGCCAGAGGCAGAATTGCCCCACCCTTGCCGGGTCTGGGCTAAGTAATTGGCTCGGGTTTGCTCTCGGGATCTTTTGTTCCCTGTAAGCTTTCTGTACAGCTTTGGAGGACGAGAGTGAAAATGGCGGCCTTCCAATCTCCAACCGGGAAGAGCCGAGAACTCGGGGCCCCATTCCTCAGTGAGCCCCCAGAGAAAAGCAGTCAATCACTCCCATCTCCCCGGTCTCCGGCCGCACTCCATGCTCACCTGGCTTGTGACCGTGAATTTCTATCTCTAGCACACGACCCCTTTTGGAGTCTCCAAACCCAGCAGATCCCTGTGGTGCGCTCCCTTGCCACTCCTCCCGGGGTAGGAAGGTAAGTCTCCCCGGATCTGCCGCTTGTTGGGTCCCTGCTGGAGGAGCAGTGGCCCAACTGTGCCACGGATCACGGTTTATGGCAACCCTGAGCTGAGAACCTGCTCCTCTGCTCCGTCTCTGCAGCTGGCTTCCCCACTCCAATACCCGGGAGCTCTGCCGCACTCAGGCCCCCTCCTGTCTTTCTGTGACCCCGAGGGTCCTGAAACCACACTGTCCAGTGAGGGTTCCACCCCCTGCTTCGCCACTGGAACGATGTCCCTCAGCGGAGCAGACTTCTACAAGTCCCGATTTTGTGCTGTGTGGCTCTATCACTTGCCAGAAGCGGCCAACGGAGGCCCCCTCCCCCACCTTCTATCCTCCCAAATATCGCCTCGGATTCACTTCTCCGCACATCCTACCTTCCAGAAAGTGGTCACTTTTCTGTTCAGAGTTGCTGCTATTCTTTTCTTCAATCTCCTGTTGCGTTTGTAGGTGTTCAGAATGGTTTGATCTCTATCCAGCTGAATTCCTGGGACCAGACAAAATCCAGGCCTCCTACTCCTCCACCATCTTGCTCCACCCCTAAACATTTTTTTTTTTAGCTTTCTCTATTTCCTTCTACAGAAAAAAATACCTGTGTACCAAAGTCACTTAAGCATTACACTGTCAGCATTTAGCTTCTTTTCAATTGTATATGTGCTAATTAGACACAAGTATTATAGTGGGCTGTACAAAATCTCTAGAAAATCTTCATTTTATTCCTTCCTTGTGCCTAGTTGCTCAGCTTTTCCTTTTATCAGAGATACTTTATATATTATAAATTTCTTATCTCTTTTGTTTTATTTTGTTTTACTTCTTAGAGACAAAGAATACTAGCTTATCCTAAAAATGTGTATGTTAAGGAGTCAGAAAAGGAGAGAGAGAGGAGGGAGGAAGGATTGTTCCCAGTTCTCCAACAGATCACTGAGAATATTTTGCACCAAAGTTTTCTCTATTGATTTTTGTTTGTTTGTTCAATGGAGTGGTAAATATACTGATTTCGTTTTCTAAAAATGTTTATTAAAATTAAGTACATATAATTTTAATCAGTAATTCCCCTTTATAGAATATCAACACTAAATGATATGAATGTTTAATAATAGAATACTTAAACAAATTATATTACATAAACTATGTAATGTTCAGCATGTATGAAAAGAAATAATCATAATTTTATGCACTGTATATTTTGCATAAGCATGGAGAAAGAATGTTGAAAGATACATATCAAGCTGTTAATAGTGTTGGCTTTGAAGTGAAATGACAAAATGTAAATTTGGAAGTATGAATTAAAAACCATTTACCATATGTAAGTGTACATTTTTAATTGATTACAATAAAATATATTTTAATTAAATTATAACATTTCATTATAAAAGGTCTTAAAAAGCTACATATTTGAAATAGATTGGTTCCATGTGAATGCCTTCCAGATTTGTATCAGAAATTTATTGAGAAGAATACTAAAAAGTATATGCATCCAATTAATAACTTCCTGCTTTTGTCTTTGTCATTCACTTATTAAATTACCTGGAGGAAATGACTTTATGGATTGGTAACTCAATTTTCTTATATGTCTGTCAATGAAGAGAGAAGGGGACATAATTCTATGGTAGGCAGAATTATAGCCTTCCAAAAATATCTGGGCCTAAGCACCAAAAACTGAGTATGTTTGCCCTTATATGGCAAAAGGGACTTCAAAATGTGATTATAAACTAAGGATCTGAAGATGAGAGATTGTTCTAGATTACCGAAATATGTCAAATAAATCAGATGAGTTGTTAAAATTGGAGAACCTATCCTTGCTGTGGTCAGAGAGAGATGTGACTACTCAAGATGGATCAGAGACAGATTTGATGTTGCTGGTTTTGAAGGTGGAGGAAGGAGGCTCAGATCCAGGACTGCAGAAGCTAGAAAAGGCAAGGACAGAAATGAATTCTCTCCTAGTGCCTCCAGAAAGGAGCTTAGCCCGCCAAAATCTTGATTTTAGCTAAAAGAGACCTGTGCCAGACTTCTGACATATGTAAGACTCTAAAACAGTAAATTTGCGTTGCTTAAGCCACTTAAATTATGACAATTTGTTGTAGCAGCTGTGGAAAATTAATGCAATCTCTAATATTACTTTCAAATACATCTTAGACAAAAATCCTTTCCTTTTTCTAGTTTAAAATTGTCTTTCCCACCTTCTATTTAATCTTTACAGATTACTTTTTATAAGATTCAATATTTTGACTTCAATGAGGTCAAATTCCACTAATACAAAAATAAATAAAATGGACCTCTGAAAGTATGGATTAATTCATTAACAAACATATCTAATATTTTAAAATGTGTGATGTATATATTTCTGTATGAAGAGTTTTAAATTTTGGATTGTTGCTCTTTTATAGCAACATAAATAATCATGAAAACTTAGTATTATTGCTCCAGTGTTTTTATTTATGTGTAAAATTAATAGTACCTTTTGCCAGGGTTTCTGCATACTGAAAGTAGCAAATTCTACTTCAGAGTGGTTTGTGATCAATGATATAATTTAAGTCTATGAGTATAAGATTCAAAAAGGGAAGTAGTTCATCTGTCTTTTTTCCCAGTAACTGGAACATGCATGGCATGTATTAATCAATAATTAAATGAATAATTAATATAAAATAAATATAATTTTTATCTGTATAGTTATATAATTACAAATAATTGCACTTATATATATTATCTGCCATTTGCTCAAAAATATACTTGATTATTTTATAATGATTTTATAGTATTTGTTATTTTTAAATTTTTTTTGTTTCTAGTTTTTATTTAAAGTCCTGTTAACATGTAGTGTAATATTAGTTTCAGGTGTGGAATTTAACGATTCATCACTTACATACAACACCCAGTGCTCATCACAACAAGTGCCCTCCTTAACACCAATCACTCATTTAATTCATCCTACCCACATCCTCTCCAGGAACTGTCCATTTGTTCTCTATAGTTAAGTCTGTTTTATGGTTTGCCTCTCTCTTTTTTCCCCATGTTAATTTGTTTTATTTCTTAAATTCCACATGAGTGAAATTATATGGTATTTGTCTTTCTCTGACTGATTTACTTTGCTTAGTATAATACTCTCTATCTCCATCCACATCATTACAAATGGCAAGATTTCATTATTTTTGATAGCTGAGTAATATTCCATTGTGTGTATACATATATATACACACGATATATATGATATATATATACAAAATATCTATACAATATCTATATATCTATATGATATATATATATACTATATATGATATATATGATATCTAGGATACATATACAATATATCTATACAATATCTATATTATACACACACACACACACACACACAATCTCTTCTTTATCCATTCATCAGTTGATGGACATTTGGGCTCTTTTGATAATATTACTATTGTTGATAATACTGCTATTACATTAGGGTTCATGTACCCCTTCAAATCAATATTTTTGTATTCTTTGGGTAAATAACTAGTAGTGCATTTTTTTGGATCCTAGGGTAGTTTTTTTTTAACTTTTTGAGGAATCTCCAAACTGTTCTCCAGAGTGATTACACCAGTTTGCATTGCCACCAATAGTTTAAGAGGGTTCCCCTTTCTCTGCGTATTCACCAATTATATGTTGTTTCTGTGTTGCTAATTTTAGCCATTTGACAGGTGTGAGGTGATATCTCATTGTAGTCTTGATTTGCATTTCTATGATGATGAGTGTTGCTGAGCATCTTTTCATGAGTCTGTTAGCCATCTGTATGTCTTTGGGAAAATGTCTTCTCCTTCTTCTGCCTATTTTTAAACTGGATTATTGGGGGGGGGTGAGTTTTATAAGTTCTTTATATATTTTGGATGCTAACCCTTTATCAGATATGTCATTTGCAAATATCTCCTCCCATTCCTTAGGTTGCCATTCCTGTTGTTTTGTTGATTGTTTCCTTCAGTGTGCAGTAGCTTTTTATCTTGATGAATTCCCAAGAGTTCATTTTTGCTTTTCTTTCCCTTGCCTTAGGAGAAGTATCTAGTAAGAAATTGCTATGACCAATGTTGAAGATGTTCCTGCCAGCGTTCTCCTCTAGGATTTTGATGGTTTTCTGTCTCACATTTAGGTCTTTCATCCATTTTGAATTTATTTTTGTGTATGGTATAAGAGGTCCAGTTTCATACTTTTGCATGTTGCTGTCCAGTTTTCCCAACACCGTTTGTTGAAGAGACTGCTATTTTCCTACTGAATATTCTTTTCCTAGTTGAAGACTAGTTGACCATATAGTTGTGGGTCCATTTCTGGGTGTTATATTCCCTCTTATTGATCTATGTGTCTCTTTTTGTTCCAATACCATATTGTCTGGATCACTATAGCTTTATAATATAACTTAAAGCCCAGAATTCTGGTGCCTCCAGCTTTGCTTTGCTTTTTCAAGATTGCTTTGGCTAGATTTTTCTGGGATAGAACAGAGGAGGACAGAGGCTTGCGTAGGGCAGATAACCTAGTCACAACTTTTCATTGTGCATCACAATAGACTCCAGCCATCATGTGTGCACCATGAGACTGCTTTTCTGGTACAGAAGGGTGCAGTGTGTGCTGAGACTATCCTCCAGGGGAGGGGAGCAGGTCTGCCTCTTGCTGCGCCCTTTAAGATTTAGAGTTTTGAATACCAGTCACCAGACCAGAGATAAAACACAGGAGAAGTGTAATGCCAGCTGTGCCCACAGCCAGATTAAGGGCAGGGATCTGACAAAAGCCTGGGACACAGGAGAGGAGACTATTTGCTTTTCTGTGGGGGACTCTTGAATGGCAGCAGCTTTGTGTTCCCCTCCCCAGGGACAAGAGAGTGGGGTGATGTCATTTTCCACCCCATTCTCCCAACACCAACACAGTCAGATTTCAGAGAGAAACACAGCATCTCCAGTGGAGGCTGGACTTGCTTACACCAAACTCTGCCCCCTGGCACCTGGCAGGGCCATATTTATAAGGACAGGTCTGACTATGAGCCAGCACAGCAGACCTCTCACTCAGAAGACCAACACATGCCCTACCTTCATATACCAAGTAGGGATTATAAAGTGCTTCAAAGTGTCAACTTCAGTTCTGGTGGAAATAGGATCTGGATTTTTGTTTTTCTGTTTTTTGTTTTTTCTTTTTTTACATTTTATTTTTTATATTTATTTAATTTTATTTTTTCTTCTTTTTTTTCTTTTGTCTTTTTTCTTTGATAAAAGGCTTTTAGTTTTTTTTGTTGTTGTTCTTGTTGATTTGTTTCCATGTCTCAGTTTTTGGATCAGACTTCTGTTTTGTTTTTTCTTTTTTCTTCCTTTTTTTTAAATAATATTTTAGTTAATTATTTGAGAGAGAGAGAGAGAACACCAGTCAGGGTGGGGGAGGGAGGACGAGAAGGAAAGGGAGAAGCAGACTCCCTGCTGAGCAAGAAGTCTGACACAGGGGCTCAATGCCAGGACCCTTAGATCATGACCTTAACCAAAGGCAGACACTTAACTGAGCCACCTGGGTGCCCCACTTTTTTCTTCTTTCTTTCTTATTCTTTGGAATCAGGCTTATAGATTTTTGTTTTTTTTTTGTTGTTGTTGTTCCTTTTCACTTTCTCTTTTCTGGATCAGGCCCCCCCCCTTTTTTTTTTTCCAGGCTTATCTTAACACACAAATCAATGCACACCTTGTTAACAGTTAACAGTCTAAACACTCCCCACTGCAAGCAAGGAGGAACTCTGTAGAGGACTGACCTGTGGGAAAGAGCACCTAAAAAACAACAGCATTATGCACACAGAATACGCCAGAAACACTTCCTAAACCACAGGCCCTGGACAGTGAATGACCCCTTCTTAATATTAGTATTACTCTCAGGAGCAGGAAACAATAAGCTTTCATAATACACAAAAGACAGAAATCTAGACTGAAGGATTCTCCCCAAAAGAAAAATCAAGAAGAAATCATAGCAAAACTAAAAACATATATAAGCAATACATCAGAACAAGATGTTAGAACAGCAGTCATAAGAATACCAACTGGGCTTGAAAGAAGCATAGAAGACACCAGAGAAATCCTGGCTGCAGAGATAAAAGACCTAAAAACTGGTCAAGCCAAAATAAAAAATACTAGACCTGAAAAGCAAAACCCACTGGATATAATCACAATGAGGATGGAAGAAGCAGAGGATCAAACAGGTGATATAGAAGACAAAACTAGATTTAGGGAACTGAACAATTCCACAAAGGGCAATAAGATCTGTATCATAGGAGTCCCAGAAGAAGAAGAGTGGGGAAAAAAGGGCAGAGATTTATTTGAACAAATTATACCTGAGAACTTTCCTAATCTGGGGAAGGAAACAGACATTCAAGTCCAAGAGGCACAGATAAATCCATTCAGTATCAACAAAAACAAGTCAACACCAAGACATATCATAGTGAAACTTGCAAAATACAAAGCTAAAGATAATTCTGAAATTAACTAGGGACAAATGTCTTTACGTAGACACATAAGGTTAGCAACAGAACTGTCTAAAGAAACTTGGCAGGCCAGAAAAAAGTGGCATGTTATTTTCAACATGATAAATGGGAAAAAATATGCAGCCAAGATACTTTACCCAGCAAGGCTGTCATTCAGAATAGGAGGAGAGATAAAGAGTTTCCAAGACAAGCAAAAACTAAAGGAGGTAATGAACACTAAGCCAGCAGTATAAGAAATACTAAAGGGGACCCTTTGAGTGGGAAAGAGAGAGACTAAAAGCAACAAAGACTAGAAGGGAACAGAAACAATCTACAGGAACAGCAACTTTACAGGTAATACAATGGCACAAAATTCCTATCTTTCAATAGTTACTCTAAATATAAATGGACTAAATGCAACAATCAAAAGACACAGGGTATCAGAATGGATTAAAAAAACAAGACCCACTGATGTGCTGCTTACAAGAGAAAGAAGGAAAGGAAGAAAGCAAGCTGTTAGGAACAACAAAAAAAATTGCTTTGGCTAGAAGGGGTCTTTTATGGTTCCATACAAATTTTAGAATTATTTGTTTTAGCTCTGTGAAAAAATGCTGGTGCTATTTTGATAGGGATTGCTTTAAATATATAGATTGCTTTGGGTAGTCTAGGCATTTTAAAAATATTTTTTTCTTTTGATCTATGAGTATTTTGTTGACAATTTTTGCATCCATATTTCAGGGATATTGGACTAGAATTCTCTTTTTTTAGTGGAGTCTTTGGTTTTGGAATCAAGATAATGCTGGCTTCGTAGAATGGGTTTGGAAGTTTTCCTTCCACTTTTGTTTTTTGTACTATTTTGAGAAGAACATTATTAGAAGAGTATTAATTCTTCTTTAAATGTTTGGTGGAATTTCCCTGGGAATTCATCTTGTCCTGGACTTTTGTTTGTTGGGAGTTTTTGATTAGTGCTTCAATTTCTTTGCTGGTTATGGGTCTATTCAAGTTTTCTACTTCTTCCTGTTCCAGTTTTGGTAGTTTATATGTTTATACATACTTATCCATTTCTTTATACAATTTATCCATATTCTTTATACAATTTACCCATTTCTTCCAGATTGCCCAATTTGTCGGCATATAATTTTTCATAATAGCCTCATAATTATTTGTATTTCTGTGGTGTTGGTTGTAATCTCTCCTTTTTCATTCATCATTTTATTTACTTGGGCCCTTTCTCTTTTCTTTTTGATAAGTCTGGCTAGGGGTTTATCAAGCTTATTAATTTTTTCAAAGAACCATCTCCTGGTTTCATTGAGCTCTCCTCTTGGTTTGTTGTTGTTGTTGTTGTTGTTGTTGTTTCTATATCACTTATTTCTGCTCTAATCTTACTTTTCTTCTGCTGCCTTTAGGTTTCATTTGTTGTTCTTTTTCTAGCTCCTTTTGGTGTAAGGTTAGGTTTTGTAATTGAGAGATTTTTGCTTTCTGAAGTAGGCCCATATTGCTATATACTTTCCTCTATGATCACGTTTGCTGCATCCCAGAGTTTTTAGACTGTTGTTTTCCTTTTCATTTGTTTCCATGCATTTTAAAATTTCTTATTTAATTTCCCAGTTGACCCATTCATTCTTTAGTAGGATATTCTTCAGCTTCCCGGTATTTGTGTTCTTTCCAGTTTTTTTTTTTTTTTTCTTGTGGTTGACTTTAAGTTTCATAGTGTTGTGGTCAGAAAATATGCATGGTATGATCTCAACCTTTTTATACTCGTTGAGGCCTGATTTGTGACCTAGTATGTGATCTGTTCTGGAGAAGGTCCTATGTGCACTCAAAAAGAATGTGTATCTTACAGCTTTAGGATGAAATATTCATAATATATCTGTTCAGTCCATCTGGTCCAGTGTGTCATTCAAAGCCATTGTTTCCTTGTTGATTTTCTGCTTAGATGAACTGTCCATTGCTGGAAGTGGTGTTTTAAAGTCCCCTACTCTTACTGTATCATGATCCATGAGTTCCTTCATGTTTGTTATTGTTTTATATATCTGGGTGCTCACAAGTCCAGGGCATAAATATTTACAATTGTTAGATCTTCCTGCTGGATAGATCCCTGTATTATGATCTAGTGCCCTTCTTTGTCTTTTGTTACCAACTTTGATTTAAAATCTAGTCTGTCTGATACAAGTATTGCTACTCAGTCTTTCTTTTGACACCCATCTGCATAGTAAATATTTCTCTATCTCCTCACTTTCAATCTGCAGATGTCTGTAAGTCTACAATGAGTCTCTTGTAGACAGCATATAGATGGGTCTCTCTTTTTTTTTTTTTTTTAATCTATCCTGACACCCTATGCCTTTTGATTGGAGCATCTAGTCCAGTTACATTCAGAGTAATTATTGATAGATATGAATTTAGTGCCATTTTATTACTTGTTTTGTCATTGTTTCTGGAGATTTTCCCTGTTCCTTTCTAGTCTTTAGTCACTTTTTGAATTTATTTCCCACTCAAAGAGTCTCCTTTAATATTTCTTGCAGGGTTGGTTTAGTGGTCATGAACTCCTTTAGTTTTTGTTTGTCTAGGAAACTCTATCTCTCCTTCTATTCTGAATGATAGTCTTGCATAGAATATACTTGGCTAAAGATTTTTCTCATTCAACATGCTGAATATATCATGCCACTTGCTTCTTGCCTGCCATGTCTTAGTGGAGAGATCTGTTGCTAACCTTATTTATCTTCCCTTGTAAGTTAGGGACTTTTTTTTTCTTGCTGCTTTTAAGATTTTTTAATTTATCTCTATGTTTTGCAAATTTAACTATGACATGTCTTATTGTTGGCTGGCTTTTGTTGATTTTGATGGGAATTCTCTGTGTCTCTTGGATATGAATGTCCATTTCCTTCCACAGATTAGGGAAGTTTTCAGCTATAATTTCTTTTTCTTTTTTTTTTTTAAAGATTTTATTTATTTATTTGAGAGAGAGAATGAGAGACAGAGAGCATGAGAGGGAGGAGGGTCAGAGGGAGAAGCAGACTCCCCGCCGAGCAGGGAGCCCGATGTGGGACTCGATCCCGGGACTCCAGGATCATGACCTGAGCCGAAGGCAGTCGCCTAACCAACTGAGCCACCCAGGCGCCCTCAGCTATAATTTCTTAAAGTAAACCTTCTCCTCCCTTTTTCCCTCTCTTCCTCTTCCGGGACTCCTATGATATGAATGTTATTACAGTTTATAAAGTCACTGAGTTCCCTAAGTCTACATTTGTGATCCAAGATTTTTCTTTCCCTCTTTTTTGCAACTTCATTATTTTCCATAAGTTTATCTTCTATATCACTTATTCCTTCCTCTGCTTCTTCCATCCTGTGGTCATTTCATCCAGTTTCAAAACTTGGTTATTGCATTTTTCATTTCATCATGATTAGTTTTTAATTCTTTTATTTCTGCAGAAAGGGACTGCCTGGTGTCTTCTATGCTTTTCTCAAGCCCAGGTAGTATCCTTATGATAGTTTCTTTAAATTCTTGATCAGGCATATTACTTTTACCTGATTTGATTAGATCCCTGTCCATGACCTTTCTTGTTCTCTCTTTTGGAATGAATTCCTCTGTCTTGGCATTTTGTCTAGGTCTCTGTCTTCTGTGTGTTAGGAAAACCTGTTATGTTTCCTGATCCTGAAAATAATAGCTTTATGAAGGATTTGATGAGGGAACAGAAGGCAAGCTGAGAACAAAGCAGAATCTGATACCCTGCAACCCCCCACTCCCCACTCCCAAGTGGGATATGTGTTGACATTTTTCAGATACCCCTGGCTGTCCTAAAGCTAAGGGAAAGAAAAACAAATGGTTAACTTATAGAGATTACAGTCGTGCAAGACATAAGTCACCCTCAGTTTTCAAATGTCCTAGTGATTTAAAAGAAAAAAACAAAGATAATGGAAGTTTCAAAAGGACACTTTCATTATCTTTACTTCCCCCAACCCCAAAGTATATAATCAGTTGCTCCTCACAATCCGGAGGCAGTAGCTCTTTCTGCCCAGGCGTCCTGTCCCCATGCTTTAATAAAACCACATTTTTGCACCAAAGATATCTCAAGAATTCTTTATGGCCCTCAGCTCTGGACTTCACCTCACCTACATTCCAAAACTACATCACCTGGGACTTCTAAAACTCCAACCTTTGATCCTTACTGGTTGCAAAAATTCCCCCAAATCAGCCCTTCTCATTTTCTCAGTCAATGGCTTTGAGGAAGTGTTTTCCTTTTGTGAGTCCCTATGAGCTCCTCTCTCTCTCTTTCTCTCTGTCTCCATGATCTGGACTCCTTCCTTTCTGTAGCACCTGCAATTTTTTTCTCCCATAAACCACATCTGTGAAACTCCTACCTTCCACAAAGTGGCCTCTTCTCTCTCTCTAATTGTACAGTTTGTTCTGTCAGTTCTCAGATCAAATTATTGGGTATTCAGAATGATTTGATATTTATCCAGGTGTGTTCGAAAGCTGAGGAAAGCCTAGTGTCCTCCTACCACTCTGCCATCTTAACTTGTCCCTCCCAAAATTTATTATTTTTAAATATCTTTATGAGCCATTGAAAGATAAGTAGTATTACAATACTAATAACATTTATTCAACACAAAACTAAAATAAAAATATGTATAGAAAATTATTAAAACATGGGGCTTAATCTTATATAGAGTAAGGCAAATTTTGTTCTTCCATAAAAAAAATGATCCAAAGGAAAAATAATACACATTTTAAACTGTATTAGAAATTTTATGTTTTATACTTGAATTCTAAATCTTAGTATTCATCTTTTTCTCTCTACTGCCAAAAGATATTATCCTCCAGCCATCTTCCTTTAATGTAATAAAAAGTGTTCTTAATTTTAGATCTTTTATCCTAAAGCTATAGTCATTTAAATCTGTCCCCTTTAAAGGAGATCTGTGTGATAAAAAATTTCACATATTCAAATATGCAAGTGGTGCATAAGAGAAATTTAAACTATTGTTGCAACAAATATTATTTTTTATTAAAATTTTCTTTTCTGTATTCAGCTGTCAAAAGTATGCTAATACACTCTTCTTATGGTGGATTTAATTTGATTAATTTGCTTATTGGTCAATGAAACAATTCATACAAAAATACATTCCTTCAAATCTTTGCCTTATTTATTTTCTTTAGTAATTATCATAAATTGGTTTATAGATTAGAATATGAGGTCAAATAAAAAATAACTTGCTTTCACATGCTTCTGCATCTTTATTGTTTTACTTTTCTTTTCCAGCAATGGGTAGGTAATGAACTAAAACTCAACATGCCGAAGGAGCTCTGGAGGAAAACAATGGAGAAACTGAACTGGAAACTGAAAAAAAGGTGTTCCATACACTCCTGCAAACACTTCTCTAGATCATCAGGATGCTATGGCACTTTTGACTGTTCTCATTTTTAAGCCTGATGAGCTGCCCTCAAATGAGAGCACCTATTTAAACCAAGTAAAAATGATTTTCTTATTAGTGGCTAAAGGCAACTGGTATACTTTATGACCCACTCGACTGTCAGTGCAGTGGTTTTGAAATTCTTAGACATTCTGTAAGTCTTCTACATTATGCATTAGTACTTGTACAACAGAAGACAATTTAAAGATCTCATAGAGCACAGAATTTCAAGTTCAACCATTCTGAAACACTCAAGGAAGTCTAAAGAAGAGGGGTAAATGGCAAAAGAGAAATGTGCAAATTTCAGACAGATATAACTTCTAAAAATAAGCAGAATTTACATTTTATATTTTTAAGTTTCTAAAAGCACTTTCTCAGTTTATTGTACAGCTTTGTGGAGTACGAAAATGCCTGGGTCATAATACTCAATATTTATATTTGAAAATTGATCATTCATATTAGGAAAACAAATAACACTGATTCAAATACTTGTATCTATTTCAAAGAACAAATTTGTATTGAGAGCAAAATAATTCCACTCAGACCTTTAGAAAGACCTACCTACAGAAGAATTACATAGGGTCTTTCTTTATAGTAAGTTGAAACAATTTTGCATAGTGTTTTGTAAATTACTTAAACTTTGATCTCAACAAACTAGGTAAATTTTAAAATGCTATTAATGACATGATGTCTTAAGGCTTTGCACATGTTGGAAAATTGCCCAAATAAATGTATTTCATCTATTTACAAAGAAGAGAAGATTGTCTACTATCTTTAAAATATAATATTTTGATTCTAACATATCAAAGTTTTAGTTAGGGAGAGAACATTAAACTGATGATATATAAGCTTGGTATGATTATTGTTACCTCATCAAATAACAATTACTGCTTTATTGGGTTTAACACAGCTCTTCTTAATTTATAGAGAGAATGGGAGACTTTCAGATTAGGTAGTTAATGAAAACAGGGTGAGTTAAACATGGGAGTATGGATCTTTGAGGTAGAGATAGTTTCATAAAATTAGTTTCAGGATTACCTTACAGATAATTATAAAGTGATCATTTGTAGAATTACTTACAAAAGCATTTCTTCTCACAGCTAATGTTTACTTTCAAATCTTCCAATATTTTTCAAAGAAAAAAATCCACGGAGTTATCATTTGGGTGGTGTAAAGTCAATAATTCAATTATTCAATTTAAGTATTCCATTGTGTCTAGCTCAGCCCTACTTTAATGAGCCTCAAAAATTAACAAAACAAATAAAAAGAAAATACAAAACAAAGCAGTTACTAACTTTCTAACTTTTCACACATTACAGCCAACCATTTTTCTGCTAATTCATCATAATGATATGTCAAAATCCTCAAGTATTCATTTACATTGGAAATGACAGGGACTCAAAATACTTTAAAGCACTTGAGTAAATGAGCATCTTGATTATTTTTAAATTCTCATATTTTTAATATATTTTTATTTTAAATAAATATAAGAAAATCTGTATTTCTAGTCAACTGTACTAGATTCTAATATTTCTGATTTAATATCATCTAGAAAATATATAATAACAACATAAAAGAATGTTTTAAAACTGACATCAACTGAAATTTCTTCCTTGTACAATCACTATTAGAAATGCACCTTTTCCTCTATTATTTTAATAGGAGGGAAGAATGAGTATATGTTACAGAACAAGAATGGGCTATTTGGCAAAGACATTTAAAATAGAATAATCAAATATACAAATATTTTAATACTACTAACATGGATATTTTAAAATTTTAGAACATATATAGGAAATAAGGGCAAGTATTTCATGTAAGTTTCCAAAACATTATTTTTTCTTCATATTTGTAGGCATATAATGAAAAGAAATAAATGAACAATCACATACAGTATTTTTTTTATTTTATTATGTTATGTTAATCACCATACATTACATCATTAGTTTTTGATGTAGTATTCCATGATTCATTTTTTTTTTAAGATTTTTTTTTTATTTATTCATTTGAAACAGAGAGATAGAGAGAGCACAAGCAGAGGGAGGTGCAGAGGGAGAGGGACAAGCAGGCTCTCCGCTGAGCAGGGAGCCGGATGTGGGATTCGATCCCAGGACCCTGGGATCATGAGCTGAGCCAAAGGCAAAGGCTTAACCGTCTGAGCCACCTAGGCACCCCTCCATGACTCATTGTTTGCGTTTAACACCCAGTACTCCATTCAATACATGCCCTCTTTAATACCCATCACCAGGCTAACCCATCTCCCCAGGCCCCTCCCCTCTATAACCCTCAGTTTGTTTCTCAGTTCTGAGTCTATAGTCTCTTATGGTTCATCTCCCCCTCCGATTCTCCGCCGCCTTCATTTTTCCCTTCCTACTATCTTTTTTTTTTTTTTAATATGTTTTATTTGTTTCAGAGGTACAGGTCTGAGATTCAACAGTCCTACACAATTCACAGTGCTCACCATAGCACACACCCTCCCCAATGTCTGTCACCCAGCCACCCCATCTCTCCCACCCCCCACTCCAGCAACCCTCAGTTTGTTTCCTGAGATTAAGAATTCCTCATATCAGTGAGATCATATGATACATGTCTTTCTCTGATTGACTTATTTCGCTCAGCATAATACCCTCCAGTTCCATCCACGTCGTTGCAAATGGCAAGATTTCTTTCCTTTTGATAGCTGCATAGTATTCCATTGTATATATATACCACCTCTTCTTTATCCATTCATCTGTCGATGGACATCTTGGATTTTTCCATAGTTTGGCTATTGTGGACATTGCTGCTATAAACACATACAGTTTTTAAAGATTTATTTTTCTTCTTAAATTATCTGTTGACTGAAACCTCTTAATATTAGGATAGCTTGATAACTCTAAATCAATAACCTAATAATTTTCCATTGTTAGCATAAGCATTCCTTGAAGTCAAATAATTTTAAAGGAATTTTAAAGACAAATAGAAAAGAAAAACGTGTAGGCATGGATAAATAGATCCATAAAAATGAGTAAATCATTAAGTTTATAAATTTTAATGACCATTTCTTCAGGTCACTGCCTGACCTCATCCTTCTTCTATCTCCAGGATCATACCTTTCTCATCATCCATTTTCTTCTTTTAATCAATTTAGAGAACTAAGATCAGAAGATGAAGCTAGATATAGCAGTTATGAAACATCAGAATAGTGCAAAAGTAGAAAGCTATAAAAAAAAAAAGGGGGGGGGTAGAAGGCTGTGTCAATCCACCTTTGCAGCACCTGACACCAATCCAGGTAAACTAAGTTGGAAAGTCCTTTCTCTGTTTGTAAACAAACAATGATGATAGCATTCCTGAAACTTTTTACTCAGAGAATCCTGTTCTTAAGAATCAATGTTGAGGGGCGCCTGGGTGGCTCAGTCGTTAAGCGTCTGCCTTCAGCTCAGGTCATGATCCCAGGGTCCTGGGATCAAGCCCCGCATCGGGCTCTCTGCTCAGCGGGAAGCCTGCTTCTCCCTCTCCCGCTCCCCCTGCTTGTGTTCCCTCTCTCACTGTGTCTCTCTCTGTCAGATAAATAAATAAAATCTTAAAAAAAAAAGAGAGAGAGTATGAGTGGGGGGAGTGGCAGAGGGAGAGAGAGAGAGAGAATCTCAAGCAGACTCTGAGCTGAATGCAGAGCCCAACGTGGGGCTCAATCTCATGACCCTGAGATCATGACCTGAGCTAAAACCAAGAGTTGGATGCTTAACTGACTCAGCCAACCAGGTGCCCCAAAAATAATGTTTAGAAGAGGTCTATACCATTTGTAGACATATATACCATGATAAATCCAGGATGAGAAACATACTGGGGATCATGACCTGAACTGAAGGCAGATGCTTAATGACTGTGCCACCCAGGTGCCCCTCTCTTTTTCAAATACATAAATAAAATCTTAAAAAATTTAAAAAGTAAACAAGAGCAAGTAAGATCCAAAACATATAGCACACCAACAGAAGAGCTTTATGAATAAAGAACTAGATTGTTTCTGGGTTGAAAAGGTATATATTATCCTCTTCTAATTGGACTGTTTTACAACATTTGTGCAATTTATTTGACTGTAGATATCTTTTTGAATTATAATGCTATTACTGATAGAAATTATAATTTCTATCAATTCTATTGATAGAAAACCCACAGGAGTTCACATGATATAATGCTTCTTTCTAGTAAAGTAGGTAACCTAATGTCATCTCAGAGATGGATTATAATTACTGCAAGAAATTATCACAGTTGGAATTTATCAGTTAAATATTTTGGACCACAGTCTATCCTAGATGTATACTCCACCTGTTCCCTGCAGGTTTCAGCCTTGGCAGGCTGAATTTTATGAACTATGAAAATGGGCTGTCTTGACCTCTGTGATTCTTCTGACTTTTTTCCTTTAAGAACCACAAGTTTGAGATAATGTAAGCAAAACTTTTCATTGCAAAATACTATGTAAATATTGTATTAAGTAATCACATTGAATTGCAATGCTGTTTAGCTGTTTCATAAATGCCTGTCTCCCTCTCCCTTCTACCACTAATTTATAATTCACTCTAGGAATTAGTTTTGGCATTTCTTTAATATTCGTCATATTTGATCTTTGACGATGGCATTTATAAATCTAGAAATATTATCTTTATTGGTAGACTTACCTGAGGAAAGAAAAGTAAGATGGATGGCATTTTCCACTGAAAACATCAGTATTCTAGTGAATTTAGCAACCAGTTGATGTGGTCTTTGCCATGAAATGACTGGTAAAAAACATTTGTTCAAAACCGTTCTCTTCCATAGAATTTTATTCTAGAATGGTTTTTTTAATGGATAGCAAAGTTATTTAACTAGATTTATTTTCTTTTAGAAAGTGTGTTGTAATAGAACTCTTGCAAATGTTAAGTGTCCAACTCCTGATTTTGCCACTAGCTAACTCTAAGCTTATCATCTAATTCCTCTGAGACCCAGTTTTCCATCTTGAACAATTTATGTCAGACTAGACCTTGATTTATCAACTAAAATTTTAAATTTGGATAAGTAAACCTTATAGATCTTCTTATTGGAGATCATAGATTCCTTTGTTATGTGGTAAGATGAAAATTAGTAACAAAACTGTCAAAATTTGAATACATTAGGTATTTAGCACCAGCTAAGTAGGAGCCCAGAGCCCTTATTGAAGGTCAAATAAAATATATTTATATTTCATGTAAAATATTTCACTAGAAATACATTCAGATTCAAAATTATATTTCCCTATATATGTGAAATTATATAAAATACATAAATACAGATAAGAAAATATGTAGTGGAAATAATTTGTTAGGGCATTAAGATTATACATGTTTGATTTTAAAGTTACTACATGCCATTTTTGTTAATTTTTACAATAAAAGTTGTGTCATCCAATTTTTAACTAATAACCTACTAAAAAATGAAGTTAGTTTAATTAGAAGAGAGAATACAATTCAGGTTAAATAACTTCAGGTAGTGTCTTTTCATATCAAATGTTTATTAATTGTGATTGAAATGCAATAAAAAGTAAATGCTTCATAATATCCAGTGTTGAAATAGTTTTAACATACATATATACTAGATTAAAAAAGTATAAAATACTTATCCTCATTGCCAAAAGTTATTTTAATAATAGCAGTCGATGTTTTGGTTTAGCAGTAAGCATTTCCACATTATTCCTCTATGATAATTCTAAATTCTTTATCCTTCTCCTGGATGCATTCCAAGCTGGATAATCCTGTTCACCTAAATTTTTAATGTAGTTTCAATTGGATGTTGCATGCTTCTTTACTTTCTGTCATGTACAGTTGTGTAGTGGTGAGCATTTTTATTTCTGAGTGTGTTGCAGTAATCCCTTTGTTTGGTTTGTCTTTCTGAACATGCTTTAAAAATATTACCAAGCTTGTTAGAATCTTCAAGATGAGAGTTTATAAAACCACGAATGTCAATGTCAGAAGCCATTATTAAGCAACTTAAGAGGATTATGTTTACTGTTGATAGGTTTAGTTTTTATTGAACCATACAGGCATTACTGTTTATATAAATGCCCATACTTCATCATCAGTTTGCCAATAAGCAAACATAACTTTTATTGTCATCAGAACATACTGAATTTTCATTTTTGCTTATTTCTTTCATCTTCAGGCTAGTAATGATTTTTCACCTACATAGATTTATGGATATGGATAAATGATAGGGATGTTTGAGTCAGCAAATCCAATTCAGATGATTCAGATGGTACTGACTGTAGCCTCCATGAAGTACCTTAAGCAAAAGAGGAAACCATTCCCAAAGAAGGGGTTTCCTATGTGCCATCAGAGTTTATCTGGCAGAAGATACAGGTGGGATTTCTATTGGCTAAGATAGATTTCCCTGCATTTTTTGTTTTCTGTATAGGGCTCTTCTATCAGAGGAACAAAATAAAATCTCAATCCTGGAATTTGCCCTGAAGACTCACCTCCACACACATGAAATAACATACTTGCAGTTTATTTATGTTAGCCTCATTTGAAATAGCAAACAATTGGAAATCTCTTAAATAACCATCTGTTAATGACTTCGATAAACATAAATATAAACTATCTGTAAATAAATATAAATAAGAACACATTTAAAAGGAGGTAAATGAAGGCATAAAAATTGAAGGCCTGTGTGAACTAATGTGTTATGATTTCCAGAATTTACTTATATATTTATATATTTTTAAGTACAAGAGCAACATTTAATATAATGTATTTATCATGCTGGGGTTTTTTGTGAAAGAAAAAAGTGATACACACACACACACACACACACCTCTAAACCAAGTCCAAATCCTGGCTCTAGCACATAGTTCTAATATAACTTTGGTAAGTTTATGGCATTCTCTTCCATATACTGAAGTCCATAATACTTCAAAAATGGCTGAAATATAAAATACTCAAAAATGATTCATGCTCTAAAATTCTGTCTTATAATGATATTACAAAGAGATTCTTGGCTAGTACAGATACAGCTTGGAACTAAGGAAAAATAGAGACAAGATTTTCTCCTCAGTATTCCTGGGACAGCACAGGAAAAACTAATTTCATTTAATGATATGCAAACCAAAGTATTCCCAAACCATTCTTTATATATGTCAAAAAGTAAATGTAAGTAATTGATTTTTTTTATTGTGGACAGAAATCATCATCAGACATATGGTTTTATTTTTCTTTTTCCTCCCAAAACATCATTTTAGAACGATCAGAAGTGTGCAAATTGAAGTAAAGTTTTACATGAGTAATACATTTTAAAAGTCTCTTTCTTCTTTATAAGATAATGCAAAGCCTATGAAATGTAGAGGCAAAAAAATCGCACCGTTTGGAAAGAATTCTTTGGTGATTAGAACTGTTACCCAAACTTCACTCCAGTTTAAAAGAAGCTTAACATCTATCAGGAATAAGACAAATCTACAACTTCAAAGAATGGCTTGGAAGCCTGAATGCCAAGTAGAATGCACAACTGGGAAGAATGACCTTGGGAGAATAAGGAAGTGCCTGATTTACCTGACAATGTGGGTCAAGCCAATAAATGCAACAAGACACTCTTTTCAAAGTCCCTTAAGAGTTCCTTCCCAAAATAATTTATATCATACAACAAAATATGTTTTGCTATAATTGCTGCAAAATAATGTCTAAGGAAAAAAAGCAAAATGTGAGTGTTAACGTTAGCAATTTTTAGATATAGAGCTATTTTAAGTATATATTTATACATACATATATTATACTTATTGTAGCCGATTACTTTCTAACTGATTTGTAATCAATATCTTATTCAAATATTATAGCAAGTTAATTAAATAGGAAATAATCTTATCTTTTTTTTTAAAGATTTATTTATTTATTTGAGAGAGCGAGAATGAGAGAGAGTACATGAGAGGGGGGAGGGTCAGAGGGAGAAGCAGGCTCCTCGCTGAGCAGGGAGCCCGATGCGGGACTGGATCCCGGGACTCCAGGATCATGACCTGAGCTGAAGGCAGTCGCTTAACCAACTGAGCCACCCAGGCGCCCGGAAATAATCTTATCTTTATTTTACAGATGAGACAATCAAGTTTCAGGGAATTTAAGTAGTTTCCAAAAGTCAGACAAGTAGTAAATAGCACAGCCAAGATTCAAACAGAGTTCTTCATGACTCCAAAACCCAAGTTCTTCAGTAAGATTTACTATGCTGAACACTTGCATAGTATAACACATCATGATATATCACAAAGGAATAGTCATTTTATAAAGAACATAAGAAAAGGATTCATCTTTCCTATTCAACGGGAAAATTTTTATTTTTAAATGAGTATAGCTCACTCCCCCTAGTTGTCTGGGAAGGAAATGTGTCATGTATAAGGAAATGTGTCAACTCAGTTTCTAAAATAAAACAAAATAGGTTATTGAGAATAACTAATTAAAAAACACCTTAACAAAATCATACAGATGTATTAAGCCAAATATACATTCTATGTACAGAGACTTAAAGATATAACAAATTTATTAAACTTTTTTGTATAAACACCCAGTTTCTTCCCATTAAGGGTCAGATGATAATGGCCAGTATATATGCTGTATAAATTCCCCTTCTCTTGGTTCTTTTTAAATTCGGTTCCATTTTCTATGTGCTATCTGGCATCTTCTGTAACTACCTACACCTTCTTCCTTCAGATGCCAATGTCTTTTTAGAGTCCTGTGATATAGATGTGAATAGCCCCTAATCTTTACATTTGTAAAGGCAAGCATGCACTCTTGCTCCCTTGCAACACAGTCTTTACAAAGCTGGTGGTGTTTTATTCTTGCTAACACTTGGAATAAATTGTGTTTGTCCAGCTATTCTCTGTGACCTAAATGTTTGTTACATCTATATTTTCTCTCCTGTGATTTTCTATCATCCTTCATCAAAGAGAATTGTATTAGCCTGTTTCATGGAAAAGAATGGCCGTTTGTATTTGAGGACATAAGCTGAAAATAAATTCATTATGCTATGATACTCTGAGAAAACTTGCCCATCTTCTTACATTTTACATACCTTCAGAGCAGCACCACACGATTGTTACCATGCTTCATTATCTCAGAACTAATATACCATATACCTTCTAAAATGATAACACTCACTAAAGTTAGAGTGTGAGTTCCAATAGGGGTGGTATTATAAGAAAAGGATGCTGAAATAACTCTGACATTTATGAGTAACGTATTTTTTAGAAATCATTTAAAAAATCAATATTCAATTAAATCCATTGAATATTTAGAGTCTAAGGAAGTACTGCCCAATAGAGCTTCCTGTGATGATGAATTGTCTTACAATCTACTCTGTTCATTGATAGACACTAACCACATGTGTCTTTGTAAATGGCTAGAGTGACTAGGGAACTAATTTTTTTATATTTTTAAATAATTTTTAATTTAAATAACCACATATAGCTATTGGCTATGTTACCGGACAGTGCAACACTAAGGGATTTTATAAACAGCTTCAACTAACTCTCAATTTATAGAAGGGTATGTATTTAACCCACATTAAGTACTCTAAGGAATTCTTTATTATCGATATGCATATATATCAACATATGTAAGTGTGTATATATATATATACACTACCATATATGTGTATATATATGGTAGTATTAAAATATTTATTAGATATGTTATTTATTTCTGCAGTTGCCACAGAGGTGGCCATTGCATGTTCCAATGGTACATGAAATAATGGATAATTTTTTCAGTTCATATTTTATCAAATATATGTCCCATGAAATATTAGTATCAGTTTTGAAGAAATAAATGTTAGTGAAACTTCTCCCCTAAATTGCATTGTAATCTGTAGATGTGAAAAATAATAAAAACATTTTGTATTTTTATTAAAGGCATACGAAAGCAGAAAATAAAAAGTCAAAAAATAAATTAGGATTAATAAATATTGATATATGCATTCATGAATTTTTTATTAACTATGCTGTAGCTGCACACAATTGTTATTACTGAGATAGAATGTCTCTTGTATTATGAACTCAGAATTTATATTTGTAATAGTCAAAATTATTGTATATAGATCATATACAGCATGCAGACCGATATTTCATGAATCCATGAATAAAAGAAGGGGAACTACAAATGAGTGAGACAAACATTTAGATCTTAAACTGTATTTTCAAAAAAAAATGTCAGAATGAATTAAACTCCAGGGCCTGACCAACAGCAGCATTTTTCTCTGCAGAAATGTGATCCTAATTAATAAATAGATACATGTCAGACATAGGAAAGCCAAATACAACTGCTATTTTTATAAAATGATCTAAAGACAATAGTTAGGAGGGGCTAATGGGCTTGTTAATATGCTGTGCTTGTTATTCCCTCCCTGAGCAGACTTAGAAGATCCCATCTGCTTGGAAGTTGGGACCTGCAGTTTCTCTCTACTAGCCCAAGGGTAAAAAGAAATAAAAGATAAATAAAATCACAAGATGTGTGGCTTTTAAATAGAAGAGATCCAAAAAGAGACATAGGCCCAAGTCTATTGTTCACCAAGCAGGTATCTCGTTCTTCCTTTTGGGGGAAAAATGACTAAGTTGTGGACACAAGGCCAGGGGCAATTATACTGGAGACATTCCTGTACACGGACACAAGAGGATGTTGTATGTTGAATTGGGTCCCACCCAAGAGCTCTGATGGAGATAGTACAACAAGATTAATGTTATTTTCAGGCCTGCTAACACAGCATCCACTCTGCAGCCCATGGATCAAGAGGTAATTTCAATTTTCAAGTCTTCTTATTGAAGAAATACATTTTGTAAGGCTGTAGCTGCCACAGAGAGTGATTCCTCTGATGAATCTGGCCAAAATCAACTGAAAACATTCCAGAAAGGATTCGCTGTTCTAGATGCCATGCAAAACATTCATGATTCATGGAAAGAAGTCAAAATATCAATATTAACAGGAGTTTGGAAGAAGCTGATCCCAGCCTTCTTTCCCACTGTAGATGTGGTGGAAAGAGCAAGAGAACGAGAATTAGAAGTGGAGCCTGAAAATGTAACTGCTTGCTGCAATGTCATGATAAAACTGATGGAAAAAGAGTTGTATCTTGTGGAAATGGTAAAAGAAAGTAGTTTCTTGAGATAGAATCTACTCCTGGTGAAGATGCTGTGAAGATTATTGAAATGACAACAAAGATTTAGAATATGCATAAACTTAGCTGATAAAGCAGCTGCAGGGTTTGAGAGGATTGACTCCAATTTTGAAAGAAGTTGTACTGCGGGTAAAATACTATCCAACAGTGTTGCATGGTCCAGAGAAACTGTCCATGAAAGCAAGGGCGAATCAACAAGGCAAACTTCACCGTTGTCTTATTTCAAGAAATTGCCATAGCCACCCCAACCTTTAGTAACTACTACCCTGATTAGTCGGCAGCCATCAACATCAAGGCAAGACCCTCCACCAGCTAAAAGATTACGATTTGCTGATAGTTCAGATAGTAGTTTTTAGCAATAAAGTATTTTTTAGAGGAGAGGAGGAGCAGAGGGGGAGGGAGAGAATCTTAAGCAGACTCCACGCCCAGTGCAGAGCCTGATAACGGGCTCAATCTCACAACCCTGAGATCATGACTTGAACTGAAATCAAAGGTCAGAGCTTAATCGACTGAGCCACCCAGGTACTCCAGCAATAGGGCATTTTTAAATTAAGGTATTCACACTGTTGTTTAGACATAATGCTATCACATACTTAATAGACTATATTATGGTATAAATGTAACTTTTTTATGCACTGGGAAACCAAAAAACTCATTTGACTCACTCTATTGTGACACTTGTTTTATCTCTAAGGTATGCCTGCATTTTAATTAGAAGTGCCAAAAAAAAAAAAAGTAATTTCCTTCATTATATTCTGTTGATGATGGTGCAGGTGGGATTCATGTGGTTCAGGGAAGAATTACACTTTAAATTTTCCTAATGGAAGGCCAGGAAAGAAGGGGAATGGGTATAAGAGCAAACAGGGAAATGATCAGCACATCACTTAATCGGAAACAACACAGAAGCTCTTTCTGTTTGCAGGTTCTCTCTAACTAATGGAATTCAGATTTTTGTCATTTTCCTGATCCCCATCCCCTCACCAACACATACACAAACTCACGTCTAGGTTTATGAACATAGAGGTTCCACATTATGAGGGACCCAGATAGCATCTGCCTCCATTTCTTTTCCCTCTAAATCACTCTCTCCATTTACCAGCTGGAATAATGTTTCTGGCTCTCTCTAAGCTGATAGATACTCCTTTATATATCATATCCTGTAGTATAAGTGACCTACAGATGACATAGATATAGGCATAGTTGTAGCAATAAGTATGGGTATAGATGTATTAAGGAAACTTCTCAATTTCCCTTTAACAAAACTTGACCTACAATACTGACTCAGAAATGGTTTCACTTCATATTCCTATCGTTGAAATTAAAAGTTTTATATTCATTGTTTTTCTCTCTGCATTTCATTTCTTTCTAAGGCTGAGGGTATTTCTAATTGAATATGGAAAAACATAGAATTATGTGAATATATATTAATATATTTAAGATATTTAACTTTTAGTAAATATGCATATCATTTAAAAATAAATCACAAAATTAAAGAAGTTGCATTTTATCTTTGACTATTTTATTTTTTTCTTTTAAAATCAAACAGTTTTTAAAAATGTGTTCTATTGCAAGGTAAATAAAAACATAAATCAATTATTCATTTTTTGTTAACAGTGAATACATCTGTTAGACCATATTTTGACTAGTTCCAGAAATCCATTTCTCTTCGTCATTTATATATCCCGAGGGTATACTATCTACACATTTGTTTTTAAAAATGTATTGTGGTCAATCATTTTTTTTTGCAAATGTTACCCTATGCTAAGACTAGAGATACACCAAATGAGTCTCTAATATACTTTTTCACCACTATACCTTTATTCTTCCCATTCCCTACATCCAGAATGACCCTATTGAGCAACACTTAATCTTATAATTTTAACTGACACTTAATCTAATAACCATTCATGGATCCTCCTGGCTAGAATTTCATTCTTCCTTCCTTGAATTCTTTACTAGGCTTTACATTATTCATATGCTTCTTAGTCTGCATGGCTTTGCAATATATTTAAATTCTACTCCCATTATTTAAGTAATAACTTCTGAATGGAGCTATCGGCTTCATATCTTCCACAGTGTCAGGCAAAGTGCATGTACTAAGTGTTTGTTATATTTAGTCAATTATATGCTTATTAAGATACATATTTGAAAGTCAGAATGTTTTTGCATTACATACTAATAGGAATATAAATTATTTCCATTATCTTAAATTTATATTTAACTGCAAATTATTATTTCTAACACTACAGTGACAAAATCAAGTAGGGTACAATAAGGAAATTTAGAGTTTTCAAATTACTAAAAAAGGCCCTAAGTGAAAGAACTTACTGGCATAATTAAGTGTTCAATAGATAATTAAATGTCAACTAAAGACATTTATTTAGTATTTAGCAGTCATTTTTTCAAAAATATTTATTCCTATGTAAGCTCTAACTTACATGGGAAAATTACAATTATTGGTAAATAACCTGGGTTGCTTTACCTCAAACATCTTCAAATACATTCTACATTTATCTCCTAAAATGGCGCAGTAAAATATAGAAATATGTTACATGCCTGCTGCTTGTTGGAAACAGTATGTACTGAAAAGAATGAAAGAGAAAAAAAAAATCCAAAAATCTATATTGAATTAACACCTGTGTTGAAAACCTTATCTAAGAGAAACTTAGCAGAGAGGATAAGTGGGAGGTCAAATTCATAAACAAAAGGCACTTCCAGACCTAGAAGTTATCATTCCTTTTAAGATCAGTAAAGCAAGGACTTAACCTTGCCACTATTGCAGTTTAAATTATATAATTACATTCTTCAGAGTCGACATTTTCACCTTGGTAGGCATAATCAGGCCATGCAGATGCAGGCTAAAACCAGTAATTTCAGCATTCTGCTTCTTCTCACATCAAATGATAATAAGATCTGGCGGTGAAGCATGCATGAGCCTCCATGTAATTGTCAGTACAGTCTTTCATTTAAACAACAAAATAGTTAGCAGTAAGCTTATAAATGTGGAAAGCATACAAAATAGAAACAGTAAGTCTGTTACCTTTAAAAACACCTCACACAGAAAAGGCCAAGCATTTAAAATATGTTTCTACTACCTTTTAAAGAAGTCAAAATTAATAGAAAATACATGACTGGAAAAGATAACTGGACCTTTCTTTGTGGAGAATGAAAACAGTTTGCTAACACATCTCTAAACATATAATCTTTAAGTGTTAAATATATAGTTTAGAAAAATGTGAGAAATCATTTAAACTTGAAATCAATTTGCACTACTTTATGTAGATCATCTCTTAAATTCATAATGTGTTTTGAATAGAATCAGATTTTATTTCTAGTATAAAACTGCCAGCAATACATGTCTTGGATGATCAGCTAATGTTAACATTAAGAACATAAACATGGCTCTAAATTTTTTTGTTTTATTTTTGAATGGATAACATATTTGTCTTTTTCAAAATTCAAAAAGAATATAAAAAGGTATTCACTTATAAGTCCCACGCCAGTCCACACTTCCTCCCTACTTTGCCCCAAATATGCAGGCAACATTTTTAGAATTCCTTTCTCATTCAAACTTCAGGAAAATAGCGGAACAAATTTATTTTTAAAGTATTATTTTTGTTAAGCACTATGAAATCATTCTGAAAGCTGCACGTCAAAACACATAATATGGCTAGGATATCACTTACAAATTGATCAAAGCATTAGGAATAGGGAGTAATCTGGAATTACTGGCTTCACCTAATTTGAGCTCTAATCAGTGTCTTTTCCTGGCTCCTCTTCATCTCCTTATTCTCTAAATAATGAAAAGCCCAGGGTTCAGCCTGGAGACCATTTCTCTTTCTATCTTACTCTCTATGTGATCTCATCTAAATGCTGATAACTCACATATTTATATTGTCTGACAATTCTTCCCTATGAAAACTTTATACTAGAATATCTATCAGCATGCTTGAAACTTCCACATTTCAAACTTAGCCTGCACTAACCTAAGCGGATATCTTCCTCCAAACTGACACCAACCACCTCTAGCCTTACTCATGTCACTTTATACCTACTCAATTCTTTTGGTTACTGAGGCCCTTGTTGTTACCTTTGATGCCTCTCTTTCTCTCCCACACCGCACTGTACTTTGTCCTACTTATCCTGGCCTTTGTTATTTCTCTGACCTCATCTCCTAAGCTTCCAACGTTCAGTCATTCACTCTGTTCCTGTCAGGCTGCTTCTCTGCAGTTCCTGTACTCTGTATGTCCCACCTCAAGGCACTGGCAGGTGAAATCATGTCTGTTTAGAATACCCTTTCCCCAGATATCTACACAGCAAGCTATTTCATGTTTCTCGTGTCTTAATTTAAATCCGGCAGGCTCATCCTTGGACATATATCCAGAATTTGACCATCTGTCACTATACTGGCGAATGCTACATTTTCATCACACCTCTGTGTTATGTAATAGTCTCATTATTATAGTGATTCTACCCCTGACTGCCTTTCATGTATTTTTGACATAGCAATTCAAGTGATTTTATTAAGCTGTAAATCAAATTAGAATATCAAAATAGATGTCATAGTTCTTTCTATGAATTACTTGGCTCTATATAATTCGGCCTCTATTATTTCTGTCACTCTGTAACTGTATCAGTCTCCTTGCTGTTTCTGAACACTCCAGGAGCGTTCCTCTTCACCTCAGAACATTTGTGATTGCTGTTCACACTGTCTGAAATTTATTTTCCCTAAACCTTTGGGCTTTATATATTTTAAATTACATATACATATTTATAAATTTTGTCTCCAACATTCAAATGAGAATGGATTCTCATTACAGAGTGATTTTTGTCTTTTTCCCCCTCAATACAGTATCTCCAGTGCCAAGAACAGTGTCATCTAGTTCACATTCAATAAAAATTTATTGAATCAAGGATTTTACATAGAAATATGTGCTTATGGGGGCGCCTGGGTGGCTCAGTTGGTTTGGCCACTGCCTTCGGCTCAGGTCATGATCCTGGAGTCCCTGGATCGAGTCCCGCATCGGGCTCCCTGCTCAGCAGGGAGCCTGCTTCGCCCTCTGACCCTCCCCCCTCTCATGCTCTCTCTCTCTATCTCATTCTGTCTCTCAAAATAAATAAATAAAATCTTTAAAAAAAAAGAAATATGTGCTTACATGTATATGAAATGAAACATATATTTTATGATTAGCCAATCTGTAAAATTAATAAAACACCGCTTTTATAAACTTCCATAAAAATCATTCACCCACATTTTGCTAAACCAGTAAGAGAAAATATAAAAATCTGTTCTGAAAAATCTAGTCCTCACATCAAAAAGAAACGGCAGATTTCTTTTAGCATGCAAACCCATCAAAGGTTTATGTTATCCTAGTGGCTGATCCAAAGGGCTTTAGAGCTGAGCCACTGTTATTCCACATATTTAATTAGCTTTTCCACTTAACATAAGATTTCCAAAAAGTTTAACTAAAAAATATAACTTGTAAAAGATTGCAAAAATGCAGAACTAAGATAGTTTTTCCTTTCCCTTAATCATTTATGAAAACAGCCTAAAACAATGACCTTTTGTTGTTTATTTTTTATGTTTGCAGAAATGCTTTATGAAACACTGACAAAAATTTTTGAAAAGGTCAGTGACATACAGCAACACTGTTGCTGCATAATTAACAGAACTTACTTTTTATATCTTGATGGGATATTTTGGCTGCTAGTTGGCAGTAAGAACAGGTTGAGATTAGGAAACAGGCAAAAGGAAGTTACGTTCCAATATGAAACACTACCAATCATTTTGATCTGTCAACAGTAACTGAGCTCAGTAGATTTTGACAACCATTTGATGCTTAAATCTTAGCAGCTATTGAAATAGCAATGATATTAGCACAAATCAAATGACAAATGTGGGGATAAGAGTTTACAAATTTCTGGAACTATGTTGCACAGATATTTATCAATTAGCAGTATAGCATCTCTCTTCAATTACATTCTTCTTTAAAAAAAAAAGATTTATTTACTTTAGAGAGAGAGAGAGAAAGCATGAACGAGCATGGAGGGAGGGTTAGAGGTAGGGAGAGAGAATGTCAGCAGACTCCCCACTGAGTACAGAGACCAACGTAGAGTTCAATCCCACCACCCTGAGATCTTGAGCCGAAATCAAGAGCTGGTTGCTTAATCGACTGAGCCACCCAGGTGCCCCTCTACAATTATATTCTTTAAACTAAGCAACATCAATTTAAGAAAATGATGACAACAGAAATACATACAAATATGGAGCCATGAACAGCAAACTCACAATCTAGAGGCTCTTAGAATAAATGCACTGAAGAAAATGGTTTTATAGCAGAAATTGTTCAATACATTAACATTTAAGAGTTAAGACATGTAACATAAAAATCTAGCTTTCTGGCTTCTCTTTGGAAAGCTGACCCTTATTCTCTTATGATGACAACTGACTGGAACAGCATCTAGAGTTGGAGCTTTGCTGCTCAAAAGTAGTCCTCACTACTTCCCACTAATCTTGCTTACACTGGAGATTATTGTTGTTTTTACATTTATTGTCTCATTTGCCTTACTATATTCCTTGAGGCAGAGTAAAAAGAAAACGGGATATATTATATTTATATATTTATTAGAAGAGAAATATATAATCAAATGAGAAAAGAGAAAGAGAAATCAGTTAAATCACAGTTAAAATAAAAAAAATGGAGAACTTTTGCGTGTTTATGTCCAAAGGAGGTCTATAAAAACTTTTCAAACTGTGCAATCTCATGTTGTATCAAATAATGCAATTTATTTATACACAGAACAAATAATTATTGTGAGAAATATGACTGATATCTAAAAAAATAAGTGTGCTTAAGATTTATTTCACTAAAAGAAAGATAGAAATCTCAATCAGATTTTTATAGACACATCAACTTGAAATTTAACATTGTTGTAACTTGTGACCTATGTTCAGAGTATTTGATGTCCTCTTTACCCAGCCTTGTTGCCAATAGGATTACTCCCTGGTACCTTTCCCTCACGTAACAGTACAGATCCCACTCCAATGTAAGTCCAGGTTTATGGGATCAAACTTTCTATAATTTAATGGCGTTAAGTAAAATAAGACATTATCATGGCTATAACATTAGAAAAAACATTATTTATGGGAAAATAATTCATAACAAATTTTAAGTTTTAGAAGTTTGATAATTCCGCAAACATCATTAAGATCAGAAAATAACTTAATATTTGTATTATCTGCCTAATATGTTTCCATAATACTTCTTTTTTCTTTCCTTTTTTCTTGCTATGCACAAGTGTGTTCATTACTTTTTCCTAACACTGAATTATTTAAAAGTCAGTAAAGTCTGTATTTTTAAAAAATTATATAATCCTAGATTCATATTTTCTTCATTTCTAAGTTCTAGAGAGTTTTCTTCAAAAAATAGAAGAAAAATGGAACTGGTTTTATAATTAAATGATGTGAGCACTAAAATAGTGCTTTCTCTCTACCTGAGGACTGTAGTACAAGAAGGAGAAATCTAGAGAGTATCTGCAGGGGTCTGAGTTGAGAAGACAAAGGGTACAATTTACAAAAGGGAAATCTGGCATTTGCAGGTTCAGAGTTCAATTTGTGGATGGAACTGCATGAAGAAGAGATCCAGAAGGATGTTGCTGAACATTAATTTGTATATGCATAAGGTAAAACTCTAACAGACTGAGAAAAGCACCACCCAGAAGTAACAAGCTTAACAATTTGTGGAGTTTACATGGGGCTAGAAGACATTAGTGTTTTCATTGTGTAGACTACAGAGATCTCAATGAATAATGAGAGCATCACTAAGACTCCATTAAATACTAGGAAACAAAGATTAATATGTTCAAAGTCTCTTTGTGGGAATGAATGCAAGACATAAATAAGAGAAACCATCTATAAAGTGCTAGGGAAGGGCAGATGGGGCAATTCTGTAATTTCGGATTATAAAACCAGCAAACATATTTTGCAAAGGGTGAAGAAAACGAAATACCATTTCCTTTTCTTTTTCTTTTCTTTTTTTTAAATACCATTTCCAACAAAACATTTAGGCAATTTATCACCAACCAACTTAGAATATAAAAATACTCAACAAAGTTGTTTTAAGAATGAACTAAATGATACTAGGTGGAAACTCAGAACTCCACACTGAAAAGATTAGCAGAATTAGTAAACATGTGAATAAATATGACGTTTTTAAACAAGATTTCTTCAAAAGATAATTCTTTAAAGTAGAATAATGCAATGTATTGTATTATTTAAAACACATTCAGAACTACAATTATTAAAGAACAGTACAAAGGATGAGAGGTAAAAGCCAAAAAATACTTGTATAAGGAAGGTATGTTCTTTTTTTTAAATATATTTTATGTATTTATTTATTTATTTATTTATTTATTTATCAGAGAGAGAGAGAGACAGAGACAGAGCACAAGCAGGGAGAGCTGCAGGCAGAACAGGCAAAGGGAGAAGCAGGCTCCCTGCTGAGCAAGGAGCCCAATGTGGGACTCGATCCCAGGACCCCAAGATCATGACCTGAGCCAAAGGCAGATGCTTAACTGACTGAGCCACCGAGGCGCCCCAAGGAAGGTATGTTCTTATATTAAATATAAATATTGTAAGCCTTAGAGTGACCCATAAAACATAGAACAATGAAACATGGCTAATAAGTCAAGGATGGAAAGGAAGTGATAGTTTAAAAAATCTAAAATAGATATGGAGATAGGGGAGAAAAAGAAATAAGAAGTGGGACAAACAGAAAGCAAATAGAACTCAACCATATTAGTAACTGAATTAAACATAAACTACTTAAGCACAGTTAATTCAGCCAGTCTGATGGAAACTAAAAACAAACCAAAACAAAACAAAACAATAGAAAAGATCTATGAAACCAGGAGCTGGTTCTTTGAAAAATCAATAAAATTGGTAAACTGCTAGCCAGATTCATCAAGAAAAAAAGAGAAAAACAAAAATAAAATTACAAATGAGAAAAAAGAAATAACACCACAGAATTACAAACAATTATAAGAGAATATTGTGAAAAACTATATGCTAACATATAGGACAACTTAGAAGAAATGGATAAATTCTTAGAAACATATAAACTACCAAAATTGAAATAGGAAGAAATAGAAAATTTGAACCGACTGACTACCAGCAAAGAAATTGAATCACTAATCAAAAACTCCCAACAAACAAAATCCCAGGACCAGTTGGTTTCACAGGTGAATTGTACCAAACGTTTAAAGAAGAGTTAATATCCATTCTCTCAAACTATCCCAAAAAATAGAAAAAGAAAGGAAAACTTCCAAATTCATTCTATGAGGCCAGCATTACCCTGATACCAAAACCAGATAAAGACGCCACAACAAAGAGAACAAACTAATATCTCTGATGATCACAGATGCAAAAGTCCTCACCAAAACACTAGCAAACCAAATCCAATAATACATGAAAAAAATCGTCCACCATGATGAAGTGGGATTTCTTCCTGGAATGCAAGGGTGGTGCAATATTCACAATCAACATTATACATCACATCAACAAGAGAAAGGGTAAGAACCATATGATCATTTAAATAGACACAGAAAAGGCATTAGACAAAGTGCAATGTACATTCATGATTAAAAACCCTCGACTAAAGAGATTTAGAGGGAACATACCTCAATATAATAAAGGCCATATATAAAAAAGCCACAACTGACATCATTCTTAATGGGGGCAAACAGAGCTTTTCCTCTTTGGTCCGGAACAATACAAGGATGTCCACTCTTACCACTTTTATTCAATATAGTACTGGAAGTCCTAGCTACAACAATAAGACAACAAAAAGAAATAAAAGGCATCTGAATCAGCAACAAGGAAGTAAAATTTTCACTATTTTCAGAGGACATGATATTCTATACAGAAAACCCGAGACTCCACCAAAAAACTGTTAGAACTGATAAATAAATCCAGTAAAGTCACAGGATACAGAATCAACATACAGAAATCTGTTGTATTTCTATACACAAATAATGAAGCAGCGGAAAGAGAAATTGAGGAATCACATCACATTTACAATTACACCAAAAATCATGGAATACCTTGGAACAAACCTAACCAAAGAGGTGAAAGAGCTGTACTCTGAAAACTATAAAACACTGATGAAATAAACTGAAGGTGACACAAAGAAATGGAAAGACATTCCATGTTCATGGATTGGAAGAACAAGCAATCTACACATTTAAGGTGATCCCTATCAAAACACCACCAGCATTTTTCACGCTACAACAAACAATCCTAAAATATGTATAGAACCTCAAAAGACCCTGAAGATCCAAAGCAATCTTGAAAAAGAAAAGCAAGCTGGAGGAATCACAATTCTGGACTTCAAGTTATATTACAGAGCTGTGGTGATCAAAACAGTATGGCACTGGCACAAAAATAGACACATAGATCAATAGAACGGAATAGAAAACCCAGAAATGAACCCAAAACTATATGGTCAATTAATTTTTGACAAAGCAGGAAAGAATATCTAATGGGAAAGAGATGGTCTTTTCAACATATGGTGTTGGGAAAACTGGACAGCAACATTCAGAAGAATGAAACTGGACCACTTTCTTAGACCATACACATAAATAAGTTCAAATGGATTAAAAACCTAAATCATAAAATCCTAGAAGTTACTGACCGTAACCTCTCTGACATTGGCTGTAGCATCTTTTTTCTAGATAGGTCCCCTGAGGCAAGGGAAACAAAAGCAAAAATAAACTATTGGGAATATATCAGAATAAAAAGCTTCTGCAGTGAAGGAAACAATCAACAAACTAAAAGGCAATGTATGGTATGGGAGAAGATATTTGCAAATGACATATCTCATAAAGGGTTAGTATCCAAAATATATTAAAAATATACATATAACTTGAAACCCAATAAACAAATAATCCAATTTAAAAGTGGGGAGAAGACATGAACAGACATTTATCCAAAGAAGACATACAGAGGGCCAAGAGATACATGAAATGGTGCTTAACATCACTGGTCATAAGGGAAATGCAAATAAAAACTACAAAGAGATAATACCTCACACTTGTCAGAATGGCTAAAATCAACAACACAAGAAACAATAGCTATTGGTGAGGATGTGGAGAAAAAAAATAACCCTTTGGAACCGTTGGTATGAATGCAAACTGTGCTTCCACCATGGAAAATAGTATAGAGTTTCCCCAAAAAGTTAAAAGTAAAACTACCCTGTGACCCAGGAATCACACTACTGGGTATTTACCCCCCTGCCCAAAATACAGAAACACTAATTCAAAGGGATACATGCACCCCTATGTTTATAATCACATTATTTATAATACCCAAGACTTGGAAGGAGACCAAGTGTCCACAGATTGATGAATGGATAAAGAAGTGGTATATATATAAGTATATATAAAGATTTCATTCTTTTTGATGACTGAATAATATTCCATTATTTATAGAATTCCATTATATATGAAATATTATTCAGCCATCAAAAAGAATGAAATCTTGCCATTTGAAATAACATGGATAGAGTTAGAGACTATAATGCTAAGTGAAGGGGCACTGGGTGGCTCAGTTGGTTAAGCGTCTGACTTCGGCTCAGGTCATGATCCCGGGGTCCTGGGATTGAGCCCCACGTCATGCTCTCTGCTCCCCTCCCTCTGCCTGCCACTCTCCCTGCTTGTGCTTTCTCTCTGTCAGATAAATAAATAAAATCTTAAAAAAATAAAATATTATAACACTAAGTGAAATAAGTCAGTCAGAGAAAGACAAATATCATATGATTTCACTCATATGTGGAATTTAAGAAACAAAGCAAATGAGCAAAGGAAAAGAGAGAGAGAGAGACCGACCAAGGAACAGACTCCCGACTATAGAGAACAAACTGATGGTTACCAGAGGGGAGGGGGCTGGGCTGATGGGTAAAATAGTTGATGAGGATTAAGGGGTGCACTTATTGTGATGAGCTCTAGGTGTTGTATGGAAGTATTAAATCACTATATCATACACCTGGAACTAATATAGCACTGGATTAACTAATTGAAATTAAAAACTTTAAAAAATATAAATAAATAATTCAAAAAAAAGATTGCCATGTTAGATAGAAGAAGCAAAAGAAACAGGGGGAGGAAGAAAAAGAAAAAGGGAGAAGGAAGAGAGAAGACCAAATTTTCAAGCAGGTAGATCAGGGTATAGGAAGAAAAAGCTCAAAAAATATACACCATGCAAACACTAGTAATAGAAAAGCTGGAGGGGCTACATTTGTATCATACTAAGCAGACACTAGAAAAAGAAATACAGGTGATCTCATTATTGCAGTAATTATGTTCTATAAAGCTACTACAAACTGAATTATTAAATAATGAACCACTGCTCCTAAGGGAAACATGTATGTATATAAAACATGCAGTTTCATAATCTTAAATTCCAAAAATGAACTATTTTGATTTTTAGGTTTTTTCTTTTTTTTAATTTTATTTTATAAAACAGAAAAGAAGGTTTTGAAATGTTAAGAAACTTGCTTGAGGGGGCGCCTGGGTGGCTCAGTCGTTAAGCGTCTGCCTTCGGCCCAGGTCATGATCCCAGGGTCCTGGGATTGAGCCCCGCGTCAGGCTCCCTGCTCAGCGGGAAGCCTGCTTCTCCCTCTCCCACTCCCCCTGCTTGTGTTCCCTCTCTCGCTGTGTCTCTGTCAAATAAATAAATAAAATCTTAAAAAAAAAAAAAAAACTTGCTTGAGGCTGCCAACTAACAGATACCAGGATTGGGGCTCAACCTTGTCCAACAGGCCCCAGAGCTAGAGCTTCTTCCACTGCACTGCCCTGCTCCCTGCCATGTCCATCCTCTGGTCATCTCTGTATGAAGGCTGAAACAAGATGGCAGATGTCACCTTTTGCAATTTCAGCTGGAAATGTGGGTGACAGGCAACTCAATTCTCTTGCAGCTCTGCTCACATCTGACAATGACTGAGAAAGCCCCTGTATATTGATTTTGGGGTTATAAACCAAATTTTAGTGAGTATTTTGCATATATGAAATACACAAATAATATGAGCCAATTGTATTAACAGTTACAAAGAGGGACATATATGATAATGAAAAGGGCGATTCATTAAGAAGGTATAACAATCTTTGAATTCTACTCCCAAAACCAGTATTGCACTGTGTGGTACCTAACTAGAATTTAAATAAAAATTTGAGAAGAAAGAAGAAAGAAGAAAGAAGAAAGAAGAAAGAAGAAGAAAGAAGAAGAAGAAGAAGAAGAAGAAGAAGAAGAAGAAGAAGAAGAAGAAGAA
>NC_058404.1:89796448-89817446 GCF_002201575.2 Neomonachus schauinslandi
AAGAAGAAGAAGAAGAAGAAGAAGAAGAAGAAGAAGAAGAAGAAGAAATGACAATCTTAAGTGGTTATGCACCTGATAACAAAGATTCAAATCACATAAAACAAAAATGGACAAAACCCAGAGGAGAAATACATAAATCCAATATAAGTTTCCCCTGCTATTTGAAAGTATAGTGCTCCCATGGAAACTTTCATTAAGTTGAAATGACATAAAGTGAAGAGGCAATTACTGTTAATTTATATGGAAAAATTTTCAGCATTCCCAGACCCAAAGATCAACCTGTCTTAGGCTTTTCCAATACCTTAGGACACAGCTTGTTAACAGATCCACAAAACAAATCATGATAAAGCACAGATGCTCACAGACAGTGTTCAAAGGTATGGTGGCTGGATGCTGAGATGCTGAGTGTAGGTCCCAGGGCAGAAGCTTGGCAATGCCACCCTCACTGCTCAGGGTACATGTTGCCTCCACAACAGCTTGCTACAAAACAAACACTGAACACTATTTCAGCTTTTTGCCTTTTTTTCATAAAAGCAAAAATCATCTTAAGATTTCTTCCAGTTATCAAAAACAGGGACTAATGTAAAGCAAAGTGGCATAAGGCAAAATTTTGAAAAGCAGGGATACCTGTATTATGAATGATGGTTTTAACACTCCTCTCATAGTAATTTATAGAATAATTAAATGGAAGTAAATAAAGAGATACCAAGGTTGAAGAAACCTACCATCCCATTTGACCTAATCTCTATTTATGGAACATTCTACTCAATAACAATAAAATTTGTTTCTCTGCTTATTTCAACCAGTTCTTTGATAATAATCCATGGGATTTAGTTTTCCTGCAACTTATAGGCAGTGGAAGCCACATGGAAACCAGAAGGTAGATGTTTATTAGAAAATGATACTTATTTGTAGACTCAGAAATAGTTTCCTTAAAGTCATTACTTTGAATATTTATATGAATATCAGACACAGGAACAGATATATAGAATGTAACAGCCATGCATAACTCTTTTCAGGATCAGTCGCTTATAAAGAAAAGTTATTTTATAAATTGAAGTATTTATCTATAAATGTAGGTTCTCTTGAGATTAAAAAGAGAAAAGAACAATAAAAGGCCTAGGTTTTGTTTTGTTTTGTTTCCTGGTACACTAACAAAGCAAATCCATCTTTCCTATAATAGTGTAGTCTGCCTATTTATCTCAGCAGAACCCTAATTGAAAATTTTTAGATTAGGGGCGCCTGGGTGGCTCAGATGGTTAAGCGTCTGCCTTCGGCTCAGGTCACGATCTCAGGGTCCTGGGATCGAGTCCCGCATCGGGCTTCCTGCTCCTTGGGAGCCTGCTTCTCCCTCTGCCTCTCTCTCTCTCTCTGTCTCTCATGAATAAATAAATAAAATCTTTAAAAAAAAAAGAAAATTTTTAGATTAGAAGATTTGGGAAACAAAGAGAAATAACTAGGGAGAAAGGAGAAAGATGGAGCTAATTTTAATGTATATTCTATCTACATTACTGACTTGTACTTTGACAGCTATTCTAATTATATTTTCTTGGAAGTCTACTAACTTAACATACTTGTTATAATCCCAGTAGTACCATAATTCTTCCTCTTATGTGAAATTTTTTTTTTTTTTTTTTTACAAGAAGCTCTGGAAGACTACATTATCCCTAATAGCCCTACTATTTTTTTTTTTTTCCTTAATAAAGACCCTGAAAAGTAGCTAGGTACCTGAAACTCCAGCTATAGGCTACGTTTTTCAGCTTTTCATGCAGCTACGTTATGACTAATCCATATGATCACATGCTACCAATGGGATGTAAGGGGGGAGAAAAGATGCATGAAATTTCCTTTGCTTTAATGGGAAAAACCATCCACTCGTCTTCCTCCATATCTCCCCTTTCACTTTGACTGAAATCATCCTTGATCATGTGAATCTGAGCAGCACTTTAGATAAGGTAGAGCCACAAATTAGAAAGAGCCTAATATATTATGAGTACCTCTTTATCCCCATGAACTCCCTATTCCTGCTCATGTTATTTAGGAGAGAGAGGAAAATGAAATGACTATCTTCTATTATTTTTTGTCATTTTTTTGTTGTTACAGAACCAGACCTAAATCTTAAATAATAACAAACGATAAACTATGTATTTTTTGCTAGATTCAAATTTTACTTACAAAAATATTTATATTATTAAGCAGTTCAATTTCAGATGAGACCTTACTGTTATGCCCACTATATTTTGTTTTAAATGACATGGCTATTTGGTAGGAACCATAGACTTGCTTTCCAAAATTATTTTAAAACAAGCTGGGGATCCAGGAAATTTGTATTGTCTTAACAAATGAGTATTAATGATATAAAAATGTTACCTTCCTATTTTCCAGTGGCATTTTATGATACTTTCCCAAGGGCAGTTCCTTCTCAAGGGATTCAGATACTTATAAAGATCCAGATCTATCACTGGCATTGTTCCTATCCTCACAACAGACTCTCAAAATATAGCAGAAGATCACAACATAAAACAGAGATACAAGGCCAACACTGGAAGTAAATAGCCTCTACATACAAATACTTATACAATTTATTAATATGTATTAATGGGAGTCTGAGGAACCTGTGTGGAAATGAATTCTAAGAGTATTAGACAAATAAGGACACAACATAATCTTGAGTTGGGATACATATATTGACATTGGATTCTATTTATTTTTTAAATTTTATTTATTTATTTGACAGAGAGAGAGAGAGAAAGCACAAGTAGGGGGGGTGGTAGGCAGAAGGAGAGGGAGAAGCGGGGTCCCAACTGAGCAGAGAGCCTGACGTGGGGCTCAATCCCAGGACCCTAGGATCATGACCTGAGCTGAAGGTAGATGTTTAACCAATTGAGTCATCCAGGCACTCTGACATGGGATTCCAGATTTAACATACTGGCTAATACACAAGAGAATGGTAGATAATCTGCTAGTTTGGCTAATTATTATCTGGACTCAAAAGTGGCCTAGAAACAATGAGATATCCTGGCTTATGCTATATTAAAGTTGAGTCTCAGGAATGAAGGAACGCTTCAATAAGTATACTCAGTCTGATGGGCCACTCCCAACCAAACTCTTTGGGGGGGGCCTAGAAAACACACCCTTCATCAAGTCACTAATAAATTATTGAGTGAAAGAGTAAGCATCTGCATTTTGACAAACTGTGAAGAGGGTTTACAATTTAGGAAAGATATCAGTGTGGGGAATACTAAAATGGGATTCAGTTCCATGATATCAGTGAGAATATCACAAGCCCAAATGGCAGAGGGCAGGGGTAATTATTAATAATCAGAGAGAAGTGGGCACAATAACCTAAATAAAATGGAATGACAAGCAAAGTGTTTTGACCAGCAGGGATCTGTGGTGAGATTAATTTTTTTTTCCATTCAGCTGACAGTTAAGCTAACAGTTACAATCTCTACTGAACAGAAAACAAATTTTAAGAATATCAATAATATCAGACAAGATCACTCCATTACCATGCTAAAGCAAGACAAACATGAAACCATACCTCCATCATATCTGAACATGGACAACTGCAACTACATGATGCAGCCACAAAATAACCAAACACTCCCCCTCTTTCATCTAACATAACTAACTACTGCTTCTTTTCCAGTGAAAACATTTATTCTGCTCTGGTTCTTCCTACTCCCCAGACAAAAATGATTAAGATAACCAGTCATTAGATTGTCCTGCCCCCAATCTACTCTTACCAAGATGCTCCCGCACATTTCCTCTGATTCACTCTCCTTTACTGCAGTGAGGTGATAATTCAAATTTATGTAATTATAGACATGTTCCTGGTGGTGTTTGGTCCCAGGACTTTATTAGGTAGTTTTCCCAACAGGAATCAGCTGACATATTTAACATGGCCAACGAGTTTCCTCAACCTAACAACAGTGAACAACTGACAATACTTGAATATAATTAAGCAAAATTTACTGAATTAGTGTATCTCTGAGCATATTAGATAGAAGAACTTTAAGGAACTGTACTGCGTGTTTTTCCTATTAAAATAGATTGGATATTAATTCAGTCTTGAAAATGGCAAAAGGGCAAATCAGTAGAATTAATCATAATCTTGAGACAGTCTTTAGGGAGGCCTGTGATGTGGGTGTTTTCAGAGCTCTTTCCACTCTTTTGTCAATGGCTTAATACCAGAAATTGCAGTTCTGGGATGTAAACAAATGATAGGCTGGCAGACTGCTTCACTATATGAATTTCAGCATTTGTCTAAATAGTATTAAGAGCATTTAGATTTTTTAAAAATTGTTTTAAAATACAGCTCAAAATAAAATACTGGCCTTAAAAATTAAGCAGCTTAATAAATCTGCCCCTCCCCTACGGGCAACATAATAAAAACAACAATATTTTTTTCCACATGAAAACTTGCTGACATAATTAGTAAAATGGCCAGTGAAAATTTATTTGATGTGTCTTTGCTGGGTAGAAAAAAGTAATAGAAGCACCTAATCCTGAGGGAGTATGAATGCATTCTAAGCAGGACTGTAGTATCTAATGTCCATTGATTTTCCTGAAACAAGGAATGATTTTCCTACCATTCTTTGTACCACTTCCTTGAGTCATGAGAATACTTCAGGTGGTAGAGATTTAAAGTGCCTATAAGGCATTTAAAAAACCCTTAAGAAACCTGTAATTGTGACTCTTGGCTCTCTCACTAGCCAACATAAGTTCCTTCTCTGTGACGCCACCCCAGAAAACTTAATAGGAAGAAAACTATTTGGAAATATGACATTGAAGTCAAATCTCTTCACAGGTTCTTTCTAGAAATACATAAGGTCTCCTCCATACATGAATCATTTGTATGTCAACTGGACCCAAACGCAAAGCATTGGGCCTGTTGTGGAAGATTTCATAAGAAAAGAAACAATTTTTCCATTAGATCTTTAATACTCCTATATGGCCTGTCAAAAAGCTTTATAGGTTTCTGAGCTTATAAACAAGCTTGAGAGCTTTCATTTTCTGGTGAGCCTAAGACAATAAAACTCTGTCTTTATTTATTTTTTATTTTTTTATTTTTTTAAAGATTTTATTTATTTATTTGAGAGAAAGAGAGACAGAGAGCATGAGAGGGAAGAGGGTCAGAGGGAGAAGCAGACTCCTCGCCGAGCAGGGAGCCCGGTGTGGGACTCGATCCAGGGACTCCAGGATCATGACCTGAGCCAAAGGCAGTCGCTTAACCAACTAAGCCACCCAGGCGCCCGATAAAACTCTGTCTTGAGTAGTTCTTGTGGCCACCTACTTTTGATGGACTGGTGGACTTTTGTTTTTCCTTAGTTTTCACTTAGATCCACACAATCATCATTTGCTCACTTTCTCATAGGACAATCAACGATAATCTTAGACTGAAATGCCCATAGCATTTCCTGAAGCTCCCCCACTTAATTATATCAGATCCTTAATTAAGACATGAGAATTTAACATTCTCTTCTACTCTTCTTTAATACAATGTATAAATAGCCTATTGCTATTCTTAAAAAACAAACAAGTTCTATAACTGTTTCTTTTGTTAAATGCTTTACATCAGAAATGAAGGGAAGACTCAAAAGAGAAACTGAAATTTTGCTAGAAAAAAATTCATTATTTGAAACATAATATATTCTAAGAAGAAATACAATAATACAGAATCCTAAAAGATTACAATCTATTCCAAGTTTTCCTAGGTCAATGACCAAAAATTAATTTTGTAGATGTCTAAGACTTGCTGAGCATTGCCGATTCTGAGTGCTAAATTTTTCTGAGGTCACATCAGCTTTATATAATCTAATCAAATTTCCTGCTCATGAACCTCAACTCTGGGAAAATATCATACTGTATGATCTCATTTATACATAGAATCTAAAAAGTTTAACTATATAGAAACACAGTAGATTGGTTGTTGTTTCCAGGGGGTGGGGGGATGGGATAAACAGAGAGATGTTGGTCAAAGCGTACAAACATAAAAGGGTAACTTCTAGGTGACCATGTTAACAATACTTTATTGTATATTTGAAAGTTACTATGAAAGTAAAGCTTAAATGTTGTCATCACAGAAACAACAACAAATGGTAATTATGTGACACAGAGGAGGTATTAAATAACCTTATTGTTGTAAACATTTCACAATACACACACACATCAAATCATCACTTTGTACCTCTTAGATTTACACAATTTTATGACAATAATATCTCAATAAAGCTGGGAAAAAAGATTCTTAGATCAAGAAGATGTGGGGCAGAACAAGCAGCTTCCACACAAAGTGATAAAACATAATTTTCTAAGTCAATTTGTTATTTCCTTTTGATTTACTATGTATTATAGTTATTATTGTATTTTGGTACCTCTTTGTGATCATTTGGTCTCTGACGTATCTTCACCATATTATTCTTCATCTCATCTGGCTTTCTTCTGTCACCTAAGAAAAAGCAAAACTTGTCTGTGTCTCAGATTGTAGTTTCTGCTCTAAATCTAATTGATGCCCAAATATGTCATTTTCCATGTGATTCTGATGACACAAACTTAATAGCTATTCCTTTCACCACTCTGAAGATATGTTTTCAACATGTTTCTTGTGATATATAAATTGTCCTATCATTATCAACCTCAACCTTCAGTCTTACAAATACTGGTTTTCACCTCCACTCCCAGTCAAAAACAAAAAACAAAAAACAAAAAACTTTCCCTGAAATAATATTTGAATTGTCCATAGAGAAAAGCTCACCAGGGGAAACAAATGTTGGGGTTATCCTTCCTACTGTAGCCAGTTTGTTCTCTTCAGAGACTTTCTAGCCTGATTTGTGAAAGCTATTTTTTACACTCAGAAAGTAAACTTCCTTTCAGATACCAGTAATTGACTTGTTCTCATAGTAATAAATACCATGTCCCAATTCTGTCTGTGCACACTAGGATATTATATATATTAGTAGGATACCATACACATGTATATACCATATACATACCATAGATGGGGTAGCCTTGGTTGGTGGCAGACATCAGACCGGGGTACCATTGTTCTACGCGAGAAGCCAACGTCATTGCCCCAAGGTCTGCAGTCTCCTGAAAAGGGGCATATTATGTATGTGCAGTTCACTACCCCAGTGGGGCCTCAAGAGGTCCTGCCCCTGCAGAACCTTTGGGCCAGAAGTTTCCCGCTCTATGGCTGGGGACTCTGGTGACATTTTGACTCTGAGTACGGCGTGGGGGCACAAAAGGACTAAGCTTTGCTTAACAGGTGGTATGAACCAGTCTCCTTAAGGAGAAGTTTGGGAAGAGGGACCTCGGGTGCTTCGCAGCCAGGTGACTCTTATTGCAGGATTCTCCTATTGGCTCTCACAGAACTCCCCAGATCCCACGAGATCTGGCTTCAAGATCCAACTTCCTTTGAGGAGAGTGTGGTGGTGGCACCACCTCAGCCTGATTGCATGTTCTCTGAGCTGCCCCTGACACAGGCCATTCAGCTCATACTCTTCTGCCTCTCTTTCAGGACCTGCACTTACAACCCATATACCCCAGCCATGTATTGCACCCTGTGGGCTCCAGCTATGATCCCTTTGCCTTTCTGGGAAACCCTATACTCCATTGGCCCAGACCAGGCTCCAGCCCTGGGCAACAGGCCCGCCGATTAAAAAAAAAAAAAAAAAAAAAGGAGGGCGGGGTTACCTGGGAGGCTCAGTTCCTTGAGCTTACACTCTTGATTTCAGCTGGGGACATGATCTCAGGGTTGTCAGATTGAGACCCACGTGGCACTCTGTGCTGGGTATGGAGCCTGCTTAAGATTCTCTCTCTCCCTCTGCCTCCCAACCAGCTCCCGCGTGCGCTCTCTCTCTCTCTAAAAAAGAAAGAAAAAAAAATGGAAATAACAAAACTGTATACCCTCCCATTAACTCACATCCTATAATTCCCTCTTCCAACAGAGATATCTTGTGAGTCCTCCAATGTGCTTTTTACTGCTGCAGCAAAATAATAAACTTAATTGTGATTGACTTTAGGTGTGTTCTTTTTGGTCGTTGGCCCTGAGCTTTATTAATGTCAATCACTAACTGAGGATGAGGTCCCTAAAAATGTAACAGATGGATATCCTGATAAAGTGGTGCTAAACAAATATGGGGGGAAGTAGCCAAGTCTGGTTAGCAGAAACTTAACTCACCACATTCTCACTTCCCAGAACCAAGCTGGTTTACAAAGATATATTCCGATGGAGTTGGTTCTCTTTGAAGTAAATGCCAGCAATTTGACCCCTGCTGCATATATTACATCTCCCTGGACTAATCTGTGGCTATTTACCTGGGTATGTGTTCAAAACGAAAAAGAAATAACTATATATATTATAAAGATCACTTTCTATCACAGAGAAGGCAAGGATCCTCCCCACCCCCCACTCCAATAATATATGTATTATAAAGAGCACCTTCTATCACAAGAAGGCAATGATCCTTCCCACTCCCCGCCAACCCCACCTTAGGAGAAAGATGTCTCACGCAAAAATCTTTCAAGCCCTGTCCACATGGCTTTTGCCAGAAGGTCTTATCCATTGTCACAATTTCCTGTTAAACATCATCTCTGATGAAGGGACAGATTGTCAGACAAAGAGTACAGACAAAGAGTCACACCCACAGAATATTTTTACCATGTGCTCAGTAATCCAAAAGCAGCTGGTTTGACAGAATTATGTTATAACCCACAGAATGCTCAGTTTCAATGCCAGCTGGCAGACAACTCCCTACAGGACTGAAGTGCTTTCCTAAATAATTCAGTTTATAACATAATCAGTAGCCATATATGGTGCTGTTTCTTCCATAGCCAGAAACATAGATCCACAAAGGGATGCAGGGTGGAAATGTCCCTTTTACTACAGTATCAAATAACCCACTAGACTCCATGAGATTGAAAGTTCTTTTGTGTAAAGGAGAAATGCCTCAGTTTCTTCAGTACTGTGGAATATGAAAATGATTTCACTCATCTAGAAGCTGAGACATTTCTCTGGCTATTATAGGTTCCTTATGTCACTGAACCTATGAATATAGAAGAGGATTGTTAAACTGGGTGTTGGCTGGTTGGTACTGATTCCTAAGTAGAAAATGAGTTGCTCTGCTCTATACTTGTACCAAGCTGATGATAGATGGAACCCGGAGATTTCACTAAGGCACTTCTTACAGTTTCTTGCCCAGTAGACTTTGCCAGTGAAAATGTACTGAGACTATGCAAAGACAATGCTAATGGGGACTCAGATCTTCAAGTAGTTTGAGTCCTTTAGCTAGGTTAACAAAGCCAGGTGCACCCTACGTGCAGGTAGAGGGTAAAGGAAACAGAATGTGTGGTAGAAAAGCCATGAATATCAGTTAAAGCCTCATAATCAGTTATGGTAGCAATGTTTTATGTTACTTTATTCATTTCTCCTCTTTTTTATTTACTACTTGATATGAAGATTATCAGTGGTGAATAATGTTTGGTTTCACTTGAGAATGCAATGCAATATCTAACACTACACAGGATATGGTAGCTAATGGGATTTTTTTGTATCCTCTGTGTTTGGATATAAAATTTTCAAGCCAAGAATGTTTTCAGTCAGATTAAACAAAACAAAACAAAACAAAACAAAAAAAAAAAGAACTGAAAAGGATATTTTGTTTGCCACAATAAGGTCATTCTCTACTGTTCCATGCGCTCTTCTGTATTCTATATTCTTTAATATGTTCTCTTTCCTCTGCTGTTCTATAGCACCTTGTTCTAAAACTGAGAGGTTGTTTGTTATTAGCCACATGGATAGATTACCTTACTTCTCAGTTCAGGACTCAGTTTCAACAACAAAACATACTGGCAGGCAGGAGATCTGTAGAATGGGAAGAGAGTTAGATATATTTGGTTCTCTAACTCCTCTGATGTGAGATCCCTTGGCATTGACTGAGTTCTGTGGTGGCTGTCTCCATATCTCCCACCGCCTTTCTCTTCTCCCCGCTCCCATCCCCTCCTTCGCTTTCTCTCCCTCTCTCTCTTTCTGGTTTTTCTCTCCTAGCCCATTAAATATTAGAGGTGGAAATAACTCCCTATTGTTACTATACCTTGGTACTGCATTAACCCTTGCTTCTTTTCTAAAACTCTCCCCCAAACCTTTGTAAATACTTTGCCCTCAAATTATTTCCTTTCCTTCTTTTCCTCCCCACCATTCCAAAATTTCTGAAATTTTCAAACATAGTTTAAATTTCTTTGTTCTGATTTCTTATTTTGTTTTGCATTAGAGAATATCAACTCTATTTCAAGGATATTCAACACTTACATTTAAATTCACATTTGCATATTCAGCAAATATTTACTGAGAATCTATTCCATGCAAAAAATTGCTCTAGGCATTACAAATACAACAGTAAACAAAACATACAAAGAATCTATTCCTAAGGGGCTTATATTCTAGTGGGAAGAGACATACTGCAAACATAAATAAATATAACATTTACTTAATCTCGCTAATATTTTTATCTAATTTCATTTAACTCAACACATAAAAGTGTACTTATCTTGTCATTATATATTTATCAAAACCCATTGAATGTACAACATAAAGAGTGAACCTTATTGCAAATTATGGATGTTAGTTAATAATATATCAATATTGGTTCATCAACTTTAACAAATATACCACAATAATGGAGGAGCAGGGAGAGAGGGCATAGGGAGACTCTCTACTTGTCCTCAGTTTTTTAAAACCCAAAACTTCTCTAAAAAATGAAGTTTATTAGTTAAGAAAACCTGTATTGGAACTACTGCTTTCTGTCTCCTTTATCTTTTTTCATCTTAGATTTTTATTCTGTTATAATAATTATTTCATATAGAGTTAGGAACTTCATCCAACAATGAATTACAAAATAACAGTGTCTTAAGAAAAACAGTTATTCCTCTTTTTTTAAGATTTATTTATTTAGGGTGTCTGGGTGGCTCAGTCGTTAAGCATCTGCCTTCAGCTCAGGTCATGATCCCAGGGTTCTGGGATTGAGTCCCACATTGGGCTCCCTGCTCGGCAGGAAGCCTGCTTCTCCCTCTCCCACTCCCCCTGCTTGTGTTCCTGCCCTCACTAACTCTCTGTCAAATAAATAAATAAAATCTAAAAAAAAAAAAAAAAAAGATTTATTTATTTATTTGACAGAGGGAGACAGAGCACAAGCAGGGGGAGCAGCAGAGGGAGAGGGAGAAGCAGGCTCTCCACTGAGCAGAGAGCCTGAGGCCGGGCTAGATCCCAGGACCCTGGGATCATGATCTGAGCCGAAGGCAGACGCTTAATGGACCGAGCCACCCAATCGCCTCCAATTATTCCTCTTTTAGAGAAAAAAAAGTATTCTAAAGTGAGTAATCCTGTGTGACAAAATGGACTTCATGATCATTAAGAACCTAATTGTCCTACCTCTGCATCCTAGCATGTGGTTTCCCTTATCAAGCCAATCTGTATCCAAGATGATTTCAAAGTTTAATTGCATACACATTTTATTGAATGAAACGAAAGAGAGGATAAAAACAGCGACAACCAAAAAGGCCCCCCATCTGACCTGTGAAAACTCTCTTTAGGCAGTCTGCACAGATGCTCCACAGAACACTTCTATTTATATATTACTGGCAAGACCTTAGCTCTAAGGAAGGTGAGGAAATATTTTTCTTAGTTGGCTGTGTTGTTACTCAGAATAAAACTGTGGATCTCCTAAATTGAATACCCACTAAGGCCTATTCTGTGCCTGGGATCTGCAGATGTAGCAATGAACCAGGCAGACAGATGAATCTGCTTCAATTTTAAGTGAGCTTACCCTCTGGTGGAAAAATTTAATTAAAAAATTATATCAGACCAAATTGTATATGAACAATAATATATGTTAACATATATTATTGCCCATACAAAAAGTATATATAAATATATGTGAATATGTGTATATAAATGTATATGCATATAAACACATACGAATGTATATATATATATTTTATATGTCCATATGCTTATAAATACATAAAAATTCTTATTAATTATGGACAAATAAATACTCTGACAATTATACAATAATCATAGTTATTAAATGCAATGGAAAAATAATAGGAATATGTATCAGAAAATGACTGAAGGGCTGATTTTGTTAAGGCAGGTGAAGAGGGACTTTCTGAGGAAATCACACTGGATTCAGTGATGAATATTGAGAAGGTGGGAATCATGCACAGATCTGGAAGAGCTTTCCAGACAAAAAGGTCAGCAAGTGCAAAAGAACTGAGTTTGGTGCATGAAAAGGAAATAAAGGCCAGACTGGTTGTGGTGTGGTGAGCAGGGATTTGAAAGGGGGGAGATGACTTCACAGCAGTGCATGGCAGCTAGACCAGAAAGGCCTTATAAAAAATGATAAATGTTGGGCATATTGCTAAGAATAATAGGAGGCATTTGGAATATTTTAAGCAGAGACATGTCGTTGTTTTATTTACCCTTAAGAGAGCTTGCTCTGGTGACTCTATGTACAAGGGAAGCACAAGAATGAAGAAGGGGCACGTGGGCAGCATAACCGGTTAGGGGTCTGACTCTAGGTTTTGGCTCAGGTTTTGATCTCAGGGTTGTGAGATTGAGCCCCACATCAGCCTCCACGCTTCACATGGAGTTGGTTTGAGATTCTCTCTCCCTCTCTGTCTGCCGCTCCTGCTTGTGCTCTCTCTCTCTCTCAAATAAAAATAAATCTTAAAAAAGAAAAAAAAAAGAAGGAAGGAAGAAGAGACCATCAGTGGGCAACTACAGTAACCCAGCCAAGAAATAATGACATATTAGAGCCATGTGAGTAGAAAGAGTTAGAATGTATATGGTATTACTGTTAGTAATACCATAGGAATAGTGGGTAGTATGTATTTTATTATTTATTTATTTATTTATTTATTTATAAAAGATTTTATTTATTTATTTATTGGAGAGCGAGCGAGAGAGAAACAGCATGAGAGAGGAGAGAGTCAGAGGGAGAAGCAGGCTCCCCGCCGAGCAGGGAGCCCGATGCGGGACTCGATCCAGGGACTCCAGGATCATGACCTGAGCCGAAGGCAGTTGCTTAACCGACTGAGCCACCCAGGCGCCCAGTAGTATGTATTTTAAATTGTTACTTTATTTCACCTTTCTCCCCACCTCTTCTAAATGAAATATTAGGATTTTTACTTAATATAAAAACAATGATTACTATTATTGTCTCCATTTTTTAACGAACTCCAACATACTGAGGACCAAGATGCTTTCTTAAGTTTTTAATATTACAAAATAATGTGGACCTATAATAAACTATGAGGAACGATATAGGGCATACTCAGATACCTACTGCTTATCTTAATAAGTCAAGTTTCAAAAAGCATGATTGAAGCCTTTTTTAACATAACTCAATTTTATTCTCAAAAGTCCAGCTGAACAAAAACTATCATGAATTGTAGCTAATCATGTATATGCATGATACATATACATATGATAATTAATAATAATACATAACAATTATATAATTAATATTATTAATATATAAATAATAATTGTATAATTAATAATCAAATAATTATATTATTGGTTATATAAATAATTATATAATTATATTAATTGTAGTTAATAATTCATATACATTATTAACTACATATATTTCCAACAAAATGTGCATATATATGTACACATATATAATGCCTCTGGATATTTATATACATTTATATAAGTAGTATCACATTGTGTATATCCTTCTTTTCACCAATATTAACTTTGTGTAATTCATAAATGAAAATGTATAAACTATATCTCTATATACCCACTTGGTGGTCAATGGTGTGTTGATAAATGTTTAACAACCAGCTTTTCACATAGATATAGATGATATAGATAGGTAGGTAGATAGATAGATAGATAGATAGATAGATAGATGATAGATGATAGATGACAGATAGATGATGGAATACAAATGTTCTTGATATTAAGGGTGTGTAGCATATAATTTATAAATGATAATAAAATATAAAAAGCACACTGAAAATTCCAAATAGTAAATCAATTCTTACAGATTACTGTTGTTGATTTTTTTTTTTAATTTATTTATTTATCTGACAGACAGAGAGAGAGCACAAGCAGGGGGAGCAGCAGAGGGAGAGGGAGAAGCCGGCTTCCCGCTGAGCAGGTAGCCCGATGCGGTACTTGATCCTAGGACCTTGGGATCATGACCCAGGCCAAAGGCAGATGCTTAACAGACTGAGCCACCCAGGCGCCCCCTGTTGTTGATTTTAGTCAAACTCTCATATTTATAAACAAGCTAAGCTTGAAAAAGTATAATTTTGACATAAAAGTTGATATTTTCTTTACATTAACAAGTAAGATGAAAGTGCAATAAAGCATTCACTTCTTCATTGACCATGTGTGTGATTTCTTTGCTGAAAAAGATTATAGTTTTCAAGTATTGGAAAGATGTCTCCTCAAAAATCTGTGGGCCACTCACAAAGTAATGATTGAAGATATGACCAACTTTTAAGTTTAACCTGTATTATTAACATATAATCCAGACCTCATTTGTAGCATTTACCAATTTCAGTTTGCCACACTGTATCAGCAGCAACCAGGCTGTGAAAGCCATGCAAAGCCCAGATACACATGCTCTCCAAGGCTGACACAGATGTGACCGTGGAGGGAAAGGTACAAGAAAAACCTCCCAGAAAATAGAACTAGTTCTAGCCAGATGAGTGAACCAAGGTGTATACTCTTCTTCTTGACAAGAAAGTCTCTGCTGTTCCATAAGAATTGGAATTTAATAATGATCAGTAACTGTGAGATGTTTTATTCTTCCCATTTCTAAAGGAAATTTTACCGTGGTAACTAATACACAATTGTATATGTGATACATTGTGGGTAGATAATCTGAAGAAGTTCACACATAACCCCCAAATCCTGAACTTTGAGCTGGAAGTAGTAAATAAAAGAGGTCTATATTGTTTCACTTCACAGGAAGTGGGAGATTTTATATTCTTTAAGATGAGATGGCTATGCAGAGATACTTGGGGAGGGAATGGATTGGACTACGGAAGAAGATTTTAGCTATACCTCAATAAACATGTTTCATTTCTCTTTAGTAATTAAGCCCTCAAATGTTTTATAGGGCGTATGTTTACCTAGAAAAAAAATATGTATATGCTACATTCCTCAGCTTCTCTTGTAAGGGTGTGCGGCCATATGCAGTGTTACTGAATTCTGTCCTGTGGGATGTGAAGTAACTTTTGAGAAGTGCAATATCTGTAATGTGTTCTCACAGGAGATGATGAGCCTTCTTCCTCCACCACTTTTTGCTGTTTGGAACAGGCATAAGGATACAAGTATCATGGACCATGTAGATGAGGGCAATATCCTCAGGTTGGTTTAGACTTTAAACACTTAGGGAGAAGGAGTAATGGGAGGAGGCAGCCTCGATAGTGTGTCTTCCAAGAGTCCAGAGCAGTGACAGGGAATGCCTGAGGGCAGCTGATCATTAAATGCTGTCTTCAACTTGTCATCCAAGCACAGATTTTGTGCTACACTAATATTACCTGGAGGAAACTGGCAATGCTTGTCAAAGGGAATACAGAGAGGTAAAAAAAAAATAGTAAGTTTTCCTCAGTTACATCTACCTCTGAAATCTCTCTTATCTGCATTATAGCAATTCAATTTTCACAAATATATTAATTCAAAACACTCTTAAATATCCCCAGAGATTTTTCAAGTTTTTATATGCTGCCAGAGTTCCTGGAATTCATGTTAATTTTCCCTTTTGCTTCTAGATTCTCTTCATTATTGATTTTGAGGGAAGGAGCCAGCAGACTGTGGTAAATTGGTACTGTCTTCATAGGAACCAAAATATACAAGTGTGTATATTTTCTCCCTCTTAAACAGACAAAGAAACAAACAGGAAAAACAAAACAAAACAAAAAACAGCAACAAAAAAAGGGAACTTGCTTAAGAATTTGAAGAAACAGGAGAGGCTGCTCAGTTTATACTTCAACTTGAGTTACTTTGATGCAAGCTGTTGAGAGATATTTCAAATACTAAGATGAAATAAAATTTGGAGAGCTGCCTAATTATCAATTTGGTCAAGTAATCCTAATTGCAATTAGTTTATTTAGGCCTGCAAATATTATATATCTGCAAGAAAAACAGGACTTTAGACAATATATTGAGTCATAAAAACCTACAAAGGATTAAAAAAATTAATAAGGGTGGTTTTATATAGTTTCAAATGAATTTTGTTATGGTTAATTGAAAAACTATTAGTACTATAAGTGCTTATAATTTTCCTGGTTAGTACTGTGTGGATTGTAAAAGACATCCTGCCTTACAAAGTCATCTCAAATATTTATGTTTGCTTGAAGGTATTTAGAGTTTATAAAAACAGTAATAATTTCAGTTCTTCAGTTTCTATTTAATATAAATAAAAGCTTATGTCCAATATTCAAGTGCAATTAAAAATTAGTTCTTAGTTATATAAGATTGCCAAATTTTACTGTACTATTTTTCCATTTTATAAATCAAAAAAAGTAATTTATTACACCCAATTTATTATGGTGTCATATAGATCTAGAAAGGAAGTCTTCCTCCTAAGTTGAAAATGATCTTTAGTTAGATGTCTTTATGTGTTTCTGATGCCTTTGGAATTTAGTGTACTTGTTCTATGAGTAAGTATATAGAATAAGTATTTCCTTCGATACAAGTGAAAGCTAATAGAGTTTTTCTATCATGAGTCTATGAGAGAAATAAGAGACTCAATCCCCTTGTGAATAATTTTTATGAACTTTTTTTAAATTAAAAAAAATCCAGGTATAAGAATTATACAGTATTTGTCTCTCTTCATCTGACTTATCTCATTTAATATAATGCCCTCCATCCATGTTGTCACAAATGCTGATTTCATTATTTTCTATGGCTAAAACCATTCCACTGTGTATAGGCACTTAAGTTGTTTCCATATCTTGGCTGTTATAAATAATGCTGCAATAAACATGGGGGTGGAGAAATCTTTTTAAGTTAAGAGTTTTCATTTTCTTCAGATAAAACCCCAAAGTGGAATTGCTAGATTGCATGGTAACTCTATTTTTAATTGTCAGAGTAACCTCCATGCTGTTTTCCACAGTGGCTGTACCAATTGACATTCCTACCAACAGTACACGGGGTTCCCTTTCTCTGCATCCACACCGAAACTTGTTATTTCTTGTCTTTTCAATAATAGCCATTCTAAAAGTGTGAGGTGTTATCTCATTGTGGTTTTGATTTGCATTTCCTTGATGGTTGATGATGTAGAGCATCTTTTCATGTATGTTTTGGCCATCTGTATATCTTATTTAGGGATCCAGCTCTTCTACCCATTTTGCAATTGGATTGCTTGCTTTTTTGCTATTGAGTTGTATAAGTTACTTGTATGTTTGGATATTAACCCCTTATCAGATATATGATTTGCAAATATTTTCTATCATTCAGTTTGTTGCCTTTTCATTTTTTTAATGATTTCTTCTGCTGTGAAAAAGCCTTTTACTTCGATGTAGTCTTACCTTGTTATATTTGTTATTGTTGTTTTTGCTTTTTGTGTCAGATTCATTAAATTATCGCCAAGACCTATGTCAAGGAGCTTATTACCCATGTTTTCTTCTAGGAATTTTATGTTTTCAGGTCTTAGTTTCAAGTCTTTACTCCACTTTGAGTTTCATTTTGTAGTGTGTGGTGTAACATTGTAGTCCAGTTTCATCCTGGGGCTGTATCCATTTCTTCCAGGTTGTCCAATTGGTTGGCATATTACTGTTCATAATAGTTCCTTACGACCCTTTGTATTTCTGTGGTATTGGTTGTAACATCTTCTCTTTCATTTTTTGTTTTATTTGAGTCTTCTCTCTCTGTCTCTCTCTTGTGAGTATACCTAAAAGTTTGTCAATTTTGTTTATGTTTTTGAAGAACCAGCTCTTAGTTTAGTTGGTCTTGTCGATTGTCTTTTTAGTCTGTATTTCATTTATTTCTGCTCTATTTTTTCTTATTTCCTTACTTCTACTAATTTTGGGTTTTGTTCCTCTTTTTATAGTTTCTTGAGTTCTAAAGTTAGGTTGTTGATTTGAGACTTTTCTTGTTCCTTACGGTAGGCATTTGTCACTATAAACTTCCCTGTTAGAACTGCTTTTGCCGCATCCCATAAATTTTCATATGTGACATTTCCATTTTTATTTGTCTCAAGGTATTTTTATTTCTCTTTCGATTTCTTATTTGGTCCACTGGTTGTTTAATAGCATGTTGTTTAATCTCCACATATTAGTGAATTTTCCAGGGTTGCTCATGAAATTAACTTCTAGTGTCATACCATTGTGGTTAGAAAAGATGCTTGATATGATTTCAGTTCTCTTAAATTTATTAAAACTTGTTTTGTGGTCTAATGCATGATCTACTTCAGAAAATAAGGCATACGCACTTGAGAAAATGTGTATTTTGTTGCTTTGTTATGGAATATTCTGTAAATATTTATTAATTTCATCTGGTATTACATGTCATTTAAGGCTGATGTTTCCTTATTGATTTTCTGTCAGGATGATCTATCCATTGTGTAAGTGAAGTATTAAAGACTCCTACTATTACTGTATTGCTCTCTATTTCTCCCTTTGGGTGTTAATGTTTGCTTTATATATTTTGGTGCTCCTACATGGGTGTATCAATAGCTACAAATGTTGTATCCTCTTGTTGTATTGACCTTTTTATCATTATATAATAACGTTTTTTTCTTATTATAGTCTTTATCTTAAAGTCTATTTTTTATTGTTATGTTAATCCCCATACATTACATCATTAGTTTTAGATGTAGTGTTCCATGATTCATTGTTTGTGCACAACACCCAGTGCTCCATGCAGTACGTGCCCTCTTTAATACCCATCACCGGGCTAACCCATCCTCCCACCCCCCTCCCCTCTAGAACCCTCAGTTTGTTTTTCAGAGTCCATCATCTCTCATGGTTCGTCTACCCCTCTGATTCCCCCCCCTTCATTCTTCCCCTCCTGCTATCTTCTTTTTTTTTTTCTTAACATATATTGCATTATTTGTTTCATAGGTACAGAGCTGAGATTCAACAGTCTTGCACAATTCACAGCGCTTACCAGAGCACATACCCTCCCCAGTGTCTATCACCCAGTCACCCCATCCCTCCCACCCCACCCCCCACCCCAGCAACCCTCAGTTTGTTTCCTGAGATTATATCTTAAAGTCTATTTTATCTGAGAGAAATATAGCTTTGCCAGCTTTCTTTTGATTTCCATTTGCATGCAATATTTTTTTTCCATCTCTTCACTTTGAGTCTCTGTGTGTCTTTATATCTAGTTCATTCCTTGCAAGCAGCATATAGAAACGTCTTATTTTTTTAATCCCTTCAGCCACTCTATGTCTTCTTTTTTTAAATTGAAGTATAGTTGACACACAATTTTACACTAGTTTCAGGTGTACAACATAGTGATTCAACAAGACTACATGTCATGCTATACTCATAATACCATTGTTGGTATTGGGTGGCTTTAAGTTCCTCTTGTTTGGAACTCTCCAGGTTTTCTAGATCTGGTTGTCTGTTCCTTTACCCAGGTTAGGCAAGATTTCACTCATTATTTTTCAAATAAATTTTTTTCTCTTTTTTCTCTCTCTTCTCCTGGGAGCCCTATGATGCAAATATTAGGTAATTTGATGTTGTCCCACAAGTCCCTTAAGCTATCTTCACCTTGTGAATGAATTTGAAATTTAGCAGGTTTTCCACTTAATTGAGATCAGCAGGTTTTTTTAAGTTTATTGGGTCAAGATATTTTATTGGAAGTCCCTGCACTTATGTACATGCTTAAAACAATTTATAATTATCCTTTCCATTTGAAGAAGTTTTACTGACTGAGTTAATTTACTGTACAGAGTATGATTTGGCAAGGCCTGGACATTTTGCTCATGAGTTAGTTAACATTACAGTTTTATTCACATTTATTTTTAGCTTCACTTGCATGCTCAATTTTATTGAAATGAATAATTAATTAAGTAAACTATTTGGCTGCTTGAATTACAAAAGAAAAAATAGTATAATGCCTGTTTGTAGTTATAATTGCTCTAGCAGTCAAGTATTGTACAAGTATTAGGGAAAAAAAAGAGTCCTGAATAAATAAAAGTGCATGAATAAATGAGTGTGTTTCAATATATTTATAGAATAGAGAAAATAAATTTTCAATTTCAGGATACTGAAAATGATGATGAGAAAGTAGAATAAAGTGTTCAGGTCTTTTAGTTTTTAATTGCAACTTTTAATTATTATTACTTTTGCTGTTTTTCTTTCTGTGCTCATCATCGGTAGTGAATCCTAACAGTTGCCAAATCTTATATCTGTCAGGCTCAATTTTAAGAGAAACTCTAAAACTTTTAGAAACTTTTATCATTTTAGTAGTAAAGACATTTTCTTTACCTTTTAATAAGGAAACCAGTTAGTTTAATCCCACTGAATTCTGTTGCTTTTTTATACAACCCCTGACTCACTGTTTCAACTATTAAACAGTTACTACAGCTAACAAAATGGAAGACAGAAACTGGAACAGTGCTGGGGAATTAAAGGTAAGGAATGATCAATGTCCTTGAGGTTTATCCAAGAGGGCCCTTAATTTCAGTTGAAAGGACTCTTGGAACATCATACCTCAGTCTCTACTTCTAAAGATTTTTGGTGCATTTTCTTTTCTTGTAATAATTTTCATATTTATTTTATGTTCAATTTATTATTTTCTGCTTGTTTCTAAATCTATACAAAATCATATTTTACTTTTATAAGTTTGTAGGCTATTTCTTTCAATTCAATTATTCTCTCTCTCCACCCATTCACCCTCGACCATAACCTGTAAGTTTTCTTTCTTTCTTTCTTTTACTTCCTTTCTTTCTTTCTTTCTTTCTTTCTTTCTTTCTTTCTTTCTTTCTTTCTTTCTTTCTTTCTTTCTTTCTTTCTT